>NC_042998.1:29289097-29316597 GCF_006345805.1 Octopus sinensis
GAAATCTTGTTAAGGAGAGGGCCTTTGGCGAACAAGATCTCTAGGCTCTCCGAAATGCAAAGGTCAAAGCAGGTATGGCCTCCTGTGTACGAACGCGCCTTCTGTAGTAGTTTCCACTGGTCTTGAAAGGGATGGAGTTCCTTTTAAGGTACCATGTGGGGCGGCGAGGGTAGTTTGATGGATTTATCCGGTCGCCGGAACGAGTGTGTGTGTGTATGTATGTGTATGTGTGTATGTGTGTGTATGGGTATGTATGTGTATGTGTTGTATGTGTCTGTGTGGGTCGTGTGTGTGTATATATACATGTGTGTGTGTATATGTATGCATGCATATGTGTATGTATGTATATGTATATATAATAGATATATATATGTATGTAGATATATGTATGTATATGTGGTGTGTATATATATATATTATATGGGTGTGTGTGTATGTATGTGTATGTGTGTGTATGTGTGTGTATGTATTATGGTGTATGTGTGTGTATGTGTATGTGTGGGTCGTGTGTGTATATATACATGTGTGTGTGTGATATGTATATGCATGCATATGTGTATGTATGTATATGTATATATATATATATATATATAGTATGTAGATATATGTATGTATATGTGTGTGTGTATATATATATAATATATATATATATATTATGGGTTGTGTGTGTATGTATGTGTGTATGTATATTGTGTGTGTGTTGAGAATTTCCTTATTTACCTAAAACTCTATTCTTCTTATATTTTTGTATTTTATTCTTTTTTTATTCTTTTATTTATTCTTCTATCTAATTTACCACTGACTCCTTGACACCACTCCCCAAGTATGATTTTTTTGCGCTATGCCTACCCCCAAAAATTCCCCCACCACCACCCTAATAAACCTGCCTAAATGTATAAATGCAATAAATTCTTGTTAACTAGCTTCCTGAAGAGTTCTCTTGAATGAAACCGTTCTAGTCCTGTAGAAGCTCCTTCTATATAATAAATTAATTTTACTCTGCTATGTATTAAGTACCTTATTTCTGTGGTTAACCCCGAATCACCCCGGGACTACATATATATATATATAATATATATATATATATATATATATATATATATATATATATATATGTGTGTGTGTGTGTCTATATAGGGAGAGTTTACGAAAAAATAGAAGACGAAGACAGGTGGTGTACAAAAGAAGCAGATGTATTAGTATAAAACGCTCAGGAATAGAAAAAGTTTTTTACGCTTCGAGTCTACACTCTTCTACAACAGAAGGGACACAGAAAAAAACAAGGAGATAAACAAGGAGAGAAAAAATGTGTGTAGTGGCTAACGATCTATCATGGATCTCTGTATAATAGATATATAATATAGTGTATATATATATATATAGATATATATATATATATTATAAATATTAGGGATAAATCCAAATTTACAGGGAAAAAATCAGATTTAGGATTAAATCCAATTTAATAGTAAAATATTATATAATATATTAGAGACAAAACCACTATTTTGCAAAACAAACAAGGAAAGAACTTAATCAATACATAAAATTTTATGTATTGATAAGTCTTTCCTTGTTTGTTTTGCAAAATAGTGGTTTTGTCTCTAATAATATTATATATATATAATATATTTATTATATAGAAGAGCTTCTACAGGACTAGAACTGTTTCATTCAGAGAAATCTTCAGGAAGCTAGTTAACAAGAATTGTATTGGCATTTATACATTTAGGCAGGTTTAAAGGGGTTTGGTGGGGGATTTTTGGGGTAGGCAAGCGCAAAAAATCATACTTGCGCTAGCCTACCCCCAAAAAGTCCCCCACCAACACCCCTTTAAACCTGCCTAAAGTATAAATGCCAATACAATTCTTGTTAACTAGCTTCCTGAAGATTTCTCTTGAATGAAACAGTTCTAGTCCTGTAGAAGCTCCTTCTATAATAAATTAATTTTACTCTGCTATGTATGAGTACCTTATTACTGTGGTTAACCCCGAATCAACCCGGGACCTACATATATTATATATATATATATATATATATATATATATATGTATAAATACATACATTCATACTTACACACACACACCACAAACAAGTATTAACACATGTAAATATGAATGTATATATTTTGTCAAAATTTTAAAATGTTTAATTCTACAGATGCATATCTCTTTCTTTTCAGTGGAACTGCTATTTTATACAAATTCCTTGAAATTATACCCCCCCACCTCACATGCACACAAACACATAATATATATTATGTGTGTGTGTGTATATATATACATATATATACGTATGTATTTAAGGATAATGTATCACGTCCAACTGAAGAGCAATTTTTTTGATCAAATTTTAACATGAACTCGCAGTATCGCCCGGCGTTGCTTGGGCTTGCTTCCACCCTTTAGAATTGGAATTTTTGAAAAGTTAAAATTATGCATTATGTAGCTTGTTATTCTCTTTAAGTGAAGATTTTTCTGGTTGAAATACACCTAAAAATGGCGACACAGCAGTCAAAATCGAATTTTATCTTCTACGGAATGAAGAGCAAGCCTTCTTTTATCATACTCTCAATTTTGGTCAACTTGCGCCACTGGGTCTCGGATAAGATAGTGTTAGTTGAAGGCTACCAAACCTGCCATACACAGACAACTTCAGCTTTACATATAAAAAGATAAGAATTAACTTCACCAGAAGAATTATGAAGATAAAAGTTGAGTCGATTTAATTTTGTGCTGGTTGTTGAGTTCACTGGTTTTTATAATATTCAAGTAAGTTTGAAAGTTTAATGTTATTCTGTCAGAATTTGAAGTCAGAATGTAACTGAACATATTTAAAGAAGAAAACCGGATGGATAATTATTCAGGGAATTCATTTGCATAAGAAACAATTGTACCAGTTAATGTCAACGCATTCAACGTAGTGAATATTATTAATTTAATTAGAAATTCTTTTAACGACAGGAATCGGTTTTCTCGTACCTTTGGATTTCGCCAAAAGTCAGGGTAAGCTCATCAAAGATAATTCCTTTCTTTTCTCTCATTGTGTCTCCACTAGTATTGTTACAGAATATTTTTTCTTTCCTTCGTATCACAAGTCAAGCAGCTTAGCTCTGACAACAGAGCCACAGATATTGTTTTGAGCTGAGTAGGGGTGCTTGATTCCCTTGTTCGAAAATATAAGGACACAGATCGTGTGGTACAGCCAGCTGGAGTCGATGTCTCCTGGGGCTAAGTTACAGCAACATTCATCCTAAACCAGGACCGCCATGTACTCTAAAGTACTGTTGCTGAATATCTCCCGTTGTGAGATTTACAAATAGAAATTTTCTAAGAACCACTTTATTTAGCATCGAAGTAATTTTCGCGGCACATTTTGCTTGTTTGTGTTCCTCATAGCATAGCTTCCCTAAACAAACTTCTTCGAGTCAATCTACAAGTTCTTTCTTCATTCTCTTGTTCTTTGGTGCTATTTTCTTTTTGAAAAAAAAAAAACCAAATAGGTTTCTCCTGATATTCTTCCTTAATGTATAAGGTGTACGTCAATCGCTGCCGGGATGACAAATTCGGCTTCCGGTACTTACGTCCGTTTCTAGATATTTGTTGGCTTTATGTATCTATGATATTTGTACATTGGCTTCCTCGATTCACATAAACTAATAACCTTTCAGAATAGGTTCTAGGAGGCATACTGTTGTTTATTATCATACATCATAAAGCTACACATTCGAGACTTTAGGCTAACCACTTTTCAGATTTTAGTAACTTGCTCGGTCGTAGAGAAATCTCCACATCAACTTTGCCAACCAAGGTATTTAACGAAGACAAAAGTAACAGCTTATAGTGAGAGGTTCATGTTTCGTTTTCTTTTTTCTCGTAAGTGCTATTCACAATATTCTTTGGTTGCGTAACGCAGGGGAGATTGTGCTTTCAATAATTTGTTTTAACTACTCTTTCAGTTTTGCTTTGTTTCCGTTAATATTGATTCTGTTGCTGATGGGGATTCGTTGCTGAAATCAGAAACCAAGGCTTTTCGTCTTTTTTTTTTTTTTTTTTGTTAATCTGTTGCATTCGGGTGAAACCCCTGAGATAATTATTTCCGCTACAGATGAAGCAGGTTAGTGTTCTGCTGCCATCATGCTTTAGACACAGTCAACATGGTACTAGTCCGGTAAATTAATCATTTTCCTGGTGGAATTAATACATAAAGCTCAAATTGAGTTTCTGAACTATTTTAGGTTGGCAATGAAATATCTTTATCTCCCCCTTGTTGCTTCACTATTGCCACCAGAATGCGCTGATAGTATTTAGTGGTACACTAAGAAATATTATTTTGTTGAGCAACGGTGTCCATAGTTGTCGAAATTAGGTAAACGTCCTCCCAAACACATAAGATAGTAATATACGTTTTCATTTCCTTCTCACTTCAGAACATACCATCTCTGTTTTCTGATATTTCACATGGCACTCTGAGCACCTTTTCAAACACTTATCTGCATGCTAACGTTTTGTTCATTTTCCAATGTAAAAATAAAAAAAAATAATGATTTTGATCTTGACATTTCGCAGGCAGCCGACAGTTTGTTTGTGTACCAACAATGGCTGTGTTTCTTAATGAACGCTGCAGCTCATCTTCTGTAGCCACTAACACCCCAGGCTTCAATAGCCTTATATGTTTTGAACCGAAGAGTTACAAAGTCAAATGAACCACATTTCCCGATGTCATAATTAATTTTGTTATTGTTGGTGCAATGAATATTTTCTTCACGATTGTCGTTATTTCTGCCGCCGCCATTGTCGCTGTTGAATGTTTTCTGTTTTATTCTAATTGTTTACGATGCAGGTGGTACTTGTTTCGTTCAGCGCTTTAGTGACATGTTTTACCTTTTTTCTTTTTATGCTGTAGGGTTTGCAAATATTAACATTTACATTTTCTCACTAATTGCCTTATTTTTACTCTATTGTTCAGGCATTTTCTGTTGTTCGTAGTGGCAGTGATAATTCTGTCGATGACTTCGCTCTTCTAATTGATGTTTACACTTCCGTTTTCTCGTGCCACCATACTGTGCTCAACCAAAGCACAACTACTTCTTTCAGATTCAACAGCCACACATTTGTTATATTCCTCTGTAAAATCATTATAAGAGGACTTTTTGAGAGGAGACTTTTATCGGAGACAACAGGTTAGTTTAATGAGATTCAATACTTATTTAACATTAGAAATAATCAATTTATAGGCGTAGGATTGGCTTTGTGGTAAGTAGCTTGCTTACGAACCACATGGTTCCGGGTTCAGTCCCACTACGTGGCATCTTGGGCAAGTATCTTCTACTATAGCCTCGGGCCGACCAAAGCCTTGTGAGTGGATTTGGTAGATGGAAACTGAAACGAGCCCGTCGTATATATATATATATATATGTGTGTGTGTGTGTGTGTGTGTGTGTGTGTGTGTGTGTGGTGTGTGTGTGTGTGCGTATGTGTGTGAGTATTTGTGTGTCTGTGTTTGTCCCCCCAATATCGCTTGAGAACCGATGCCGGTGTGTTTACGTCCCCGTAACTTAGCGGTTCGGCAAAAGAGACCGATACGAAGAATAAGTCCTGGGGTCGATTTGCTCGACTAAAGGCGGTGCTCCAGAATGGCCACAGTCACATGACTGAAACAAGTAAAAGCGTGAAAGAGTAAAAAGAGAATATGACATTAAATACGTTTGTTAAGAAAATCTTAACGGATAGCTTAGCATTGATGTTTGACAATGCAAGCGAGGAAGAATCCTGACCATTACAACTCATGAGAAACATTATAGCCTTCACTCGTTGAGCTATTAAGACTGGTTAATACATATACATATTCTATATATATATATGTCATTATTGCTCACAAGGGGCTAAACATAAAGGGGACAAACAAGGACAGACAAACGGATTAAGTCGATTACATCGACCCCAGTGCGTAACTGGTACTTTATTTACCGACCCCGAAAGGATGAAAGGCAAAGTCGACCTCAGCGGAATTTGAACTCAGAACGTAACGACAGACGAAATACGGCTACGCATTCGCCCGGCGTGCTAACGTTTCTGCCAGCTGGCCGTCTTCACATATGCATATTCTATATATACTGAGAGTTAGCTACATACACTATATATAGTTAGACTATATTTAGCTACAAGCATTTTTATATATAGAGAGAATTGTACGTTGATATTTGTAGGGGTATTAATTGTTAATTAAATTAAGTCATGGAAACGGACCAGTAAATAAACTGATATGAAATCTTTCGTCCGTACAGTTACACTATTTGCTGAGCACAAATTCCATTTGGAACTGATATATCTGCACTCGGCCTTCATTATTTGAACCAATTCAAAGACAGCATTGTTTGAAGTTACCTAATAATAATTGCAGAGAATTTTGTAACCTCTCATACTAGATTAAGTATCTAAAAGCATAACACGAAAGATATGTAGTAATAACAGATAACCGAACACGTTTTCATATACAGGTTGTTCCATTTGTGTTTTTTTACAGTTGAAAATCAACTTCATCAATTATTTTCCAGGATAGAAATCATCCGTTGAAAATATCTTTATTTTTTTTTCTCTCTAGTTTCAGCTCAGAGCTGCGGCCATGCTAATGGACCGCCAATTGGACCGACTCGGGAGCTGTGAATCGTTACGGACCCGGATTTTCCAGGGCCTCCGAGAGCGCACCGGACGCTGCCTGAGACGCGGCGCTCTACAGGCACCATATCCGTATCTCCGGACGCTCCGATTTCACGGACGCGGTCCTTTACGAAGAAGAGAGAACTCTTCACGGGGTTCCCGGCAACTTCTTGAACGATTTCAGTGCAGTCTATTCCAGATATCTTAATTTCATAGAAATGAACATATCACAATAATTTACAATGCATTCCTTACGCCTTCAAATAGCAAACCATGCTGAAATATTGAAATGCATCTTATCTCAGCAAAACTAATATTCGTTAATATACACCGTTCAAAATATATGTATTTATTCTATTTTCGCACCTTATACATTCGTAATTTTATTCTGACGTTCGTCACTGACTCCCAGCTTCTTGGTTCTAGCAAGAACGGCGTGATAAACCATGCTTTTAGTTATATCTGTATAATGGAAAGGAAATTGCAATTCTGCTCAAGGTGTCATTATGTTAGCTATCAAAACAACATCATTTAGCACAAGTTATCCGATGCATCAGCCAAAGAAACAATATGTTTTATTGTTATAATAATAATAATCTACATATTTGCAATCGAAGCAGCAAATTTCACTCAGCAACATGTTAAACGTATTAAAAACCAACATAATGAATGTTCGCAACAAAACCCCAAACAGTCATTTGCTGCCGTTGTTACAGAATGTTCTTCGATTTCCTTGTAAAATGATATAGTTTTCTTTATTTTCTCTCCTCTCCCACTCTAAATGTCTTGTGTTATCGCTGCTGCTTTCCTTTCAGCATCACATGTAATTCAATCTTCTTTACCCTGCAAGCATACTTTCGAAATTTAGAATTTCTGCTAAAATCACATTTCGCTGAATATTCTTGCCTCACCTACAACATCATCCTTAAGGATGTTAGGCAATACATATGCTATGGTTCCTTCAATTTCACTCGTCTATGCCCCGAGCCTATCTTACGCTACATCCCGCTGTTTGAAAGAAAAGAGAGCATTAGGTAAATGTAGCCCTGAATTCCAATGTATGTCAAGAAAACGTTAGGGTGGGCATGGTTGGAATGTTACTGACTGTGAGTCTTCTGGACAGAAATTATATCTGACCAAATCGTTACAAAAATGTTCTGTTCATTTGTCTCCTTTTCATTTACGACAAAGTGATATATTTGTTAAGTGAACCATCCACAAAAAAGGACATATGTACATAATCTTTTCTACTATAGACACAAATTTGGGAGATGGAACTAGTCAATTACATTGAGCCAAGTGTTTCACCGGTACCTAATTCACTGACCCAGAAAGGATGAAAGGCAAAATCGACCTCGGCGGAATTTGAACTCAGAACGTAGTGGCAGACGAAATACCTATTTATTTTCTACCCACAAGGAGCTAAACACAGAGGGGACAAACAAGGACAGACAAACGGATTAAGTCGATTACATCGACCCCAGTGCGTAACTGGTACTTAATTTATCGACTTCGAAAGGATGAAAGGCAAAGTCGACCCCGGCGGAATTTGAACTGATAACGTAACGGCAGACGAAATACCGCAAAGCATTTCGCCCGGCGTGCTAACGTTTCTGCTTGCTCGCCGCCTTCTAATTAGGTGCATAATATAGATTAAAAGTAACTGTTACTTTAATATTATAGGTGATGGCTAATTAGTAAAAAGTGTGGTAAACTTATTTGGGAAATACACGAAATGTTATTATTTTTAAGCACCAACACCCGGGTTTTGATATTCACACATAGTATTTACTATAAAAGAACAAAAACAATTAGTTCGATTCCCGGTTGAAGAGAATTCTTTTCATTTATTCTTCCAACACCTTTTTCAAACGAACGACCATAACAAAATCTCAATTTCCTTCCCTATAAAATTGTTGACCTGCGGCCATAATAAGAGATCAATGATAATCATAATATTATTTATAATGATTACACGTATTGTGTCTTGTTTGTTTGTTTTAATTTGATTCTATTGTATTGGTGTGAACTTGTGCTTTGTATAACAATAACGAATACTAAGAGAAATGATAGGCTGTCTGAAAACAACACTCTGTACCACAATGAATACAATAAAAAATAAATGAATAAAATCTGATTTTCTTGTATTCTGGCATGATTGTTTTATTTTCGCTTATTTTCTGGTTTTATTATAAGTTATGTATTTCAGGAAATAATTTAATGACATTTGATTGAAAAATAAAACTATTCTCCTTTTTCTATTTTATGCGTTTATACTAATAATGAGTATGCTTCGCTTTTTATTTTCGTTTTCTGGTCCATTATCCCTTCCACACACACAACACACACACACACACACACACATACTCTCTCTCTCTCTCTCTCTCTCTCTCTCTCCTTCACTCACTTTCCTTGCCTTTCTATTTCTCTCTTAAGTAATCTTCCTAACACAATTCTTCATCTACGTCATCATTAATCATTGTAAAATGTTACCTTTAACCGTTCTTCCCTAAAATATATTTTACTTTCAATGTTTGCTAGAATGTACATACATATATACAAAGCTTCATCCATCCATTCGACAGACATATAACAAAACATACAAATCTGCATGTATACATACATACAAACATGCCCTATTGATGTTGTTGAACTTCCAGTGAAGAAGTATTGAACCTAGGTGAGAAACCGGCTCTTTCTCTATTGGCAAGAAATCTTGAAATAAAAGAAAAAGAGGATATCTATGGACAACCGCTTCGAAACCTCCAGCTCCTATATCCCGACTATGAATTCATATTCATACCAATAATAATTGGAATACTAGGTTTTGTTAGCAAATGCTTAAAGAATAATCTGGATAAACTGGGATTTTCAGAAAGAGAAATCGACCGGTTAATTCGTACATTACATGTGCAGTCTGTGAGTGAAACAGTAAAAATATGCAAGGCTTTTCTCAAGTTCGAAATATGAATTTGTCTCTGTTAACTACATCCCAAAGATGTATCTTTGTTGGAAACCGGTTCCCTCCTCAGTGGAAGATTTATAATAATCAAAAAGTAGATGAGATATACATGCATACACATAGACATACATATATACATACATATATACATACATACATGTATACATACACACATACATGGATGCATACATACGTTTATGTTATGTATATATGTATGTACGTACTTATGCATGAATGTATGCGGTGTGTGGTGTATGGGAGAGGCGTTGTGTGAAAGTATGTGTGTTTGTATAGAATTAAAACTGAATGTAGTTGAATGTACCTTGTGTTATTTCTCTTTCCAGTTTTAAGGCAGTAGGGATTGATTGAAGAAAAATTCCGGAATATCCAGTAACTTCGAGGATGCACTTTTGCTGTTTCGATGGCTCTTTTCTCCCTTGAAGTAAGAATCGAGGATAATATGTATGAACATGTTATCACCATGGTGATAATATGTATCCCCGAGGCGGCGAGCTGGCAGAAACGTTAGCACACCGGGCGAAATTTCGTCTGCCGCTACGTTCTGAGTTCAAATTCTGCTGGGGTCAACTTTGCCTTTCATCCTTTCGGGGGTCGATTAAATACGTACCAGTTACGCACTGGAGTCGATATAATCGACTCAATCCGTTTGTCTGTCCTTGTTTGTCCTCTCTGTGTTTAGCCCCTTGTGGGTAGTAAAGAAAGTGATAATATGTATCCCCATAGAGAATTTTCACCGAGTACTCAGTCTCAAAGGAAGCAGAACTTGTAGAACACAAGACAAGATTACTTGGTAGGAAACTGAGAGAGCATCGTATATGACTACATCTTTCTACGTCCTGAATTAAAAGTTACTGTTGTATAATTTGTGACTTCTCCCAACGGTGTTGATAAAACATAAACTAATCAACTGATGGTGTTAATTTAATCAGCTGAGCTTTACCCCCCATAATTTTCAGCTGCTTGCTAATGTCGTCGGAAACGAATATTATAAGTGCATGCTCACGTAGTGTAAGGCGTTTCGTTTACCCTATTTATAATTTTTTTCATTTCATTACATATCGATGTGTTTTTGTGGACGACTAATTACCATTCAAATAAAGAGAGACGGGTAAGCAGGATTGATCACTTTATTGCATTTAGTCTAACTTCTAACTTCTAAATTCTAATCCGACTCCCATTGATTTTACTCACGAGATTTCAATAAATCAATAAATTTGTACTAGTTTCGATTTAGTCAACTGCACCCATCATTTCCAAAGCAGTGATGGTACATTGGTGCTATAGAAATCAATGCTGTAATTAAAATCAGTTGGTGAATGGCAATGCACTAAATAAAGTTCACTGCAGTATTTACTTACTTCGGTTTACTTCTGAGTTCAAAACCAGAGGACGCCGGCTTTCGTATTTATACCTCTGGGTATGTTTGATCGACACTTTATTTTGCAGTAACAGACCAATAACAGCAACTAAAATGCTCAACCAAGTTTTAAAATTGTGCTAATATTAGAAAACCATGTCGAAAATATATACTACGTTACAAATTTAGGGAAAAAGGGTGATCGATTACGTAATTCTAGCACAGAGGTTCCCAACCCGGGGTCCGCGGACCCCCAGTGGTCCGCAAAGGTAGTACTGTGGGTCCATGAACCAAATTCAAAATTTCACACACACACACACACACACAAATATATATATATTTATGTATTTATATATATGTATGTATGTATGTATATATATACACATTTAAGGATATGCATATTAAAAGGGGTCAGTGGGAAAACTCATTTAAAGGAAAGGGTTGGGAACCACTGATCTAGCACTTCACAAGTACTTTATTTTACCGTCCTGAGACGTATGACAAAACAATAATGATTTACAAGGAATTTGAACACTGAGTGTTATATAGCGTCATAAATGCTTGATTGGATATACTTTCTGCTATAGGCACAAATCCTAAAATTCTAGGTGGAGGTGGATAGTCGATTGCAGCGAACCAGCAAATTTCTTGTAATTATTTCATCCTCTTCAGAACGTAAAGAGAGACTAAACGCTGCTCAGCATGTTGTCCTGGGTGCTAACTGTCCGGGGTGCTAAACGTCTTAAAATAAATCAAAAAGTATCGAAGAGAATTTTGTTTCTGTATAAATTCAAATATTAAGGTGGAAGCTAACAGAATCATTAGAACAACGGATAAAATACTTAACGGCATTTCGTCCGAAGTCGGCTTTACTTTCAATGCTTTCAAGGTTGATAAAATAACTACCAGTAGAGCATTGGTGTCGAGGTAATCGACTTCTCCAACCCTCAAAATTGTTGGCCAAAATACAAAAAAAGAAGAAATACAAATCTTGGCATTCTTCTGTTTCCTTATATAATTACATAATGTATATATGTATATATATATATATATATATATACTAGCGATTTTTTCCCCTGTCTTCCCTTCTCGGGATCTTTCCTTCTCCTATGTTTCCGACGAAGAGCTCCGCTCGAAACGTCAAACCCTCTTCTCTCCCTTCTTTCCTGAGCGTCCAATAATACTTTATTGTTCCACGTCCTTGCATTGTGTTTTTTTGTTTTTGTTTTTCTTTTTGGATTAACTTTATATATATATATATATATATATATATATATATAGTTATTATTTTAGTATAATTTAACAAAAAGGTTTTGTAGCATGTTGACCACGTGATATTATCATTTACATGATTTTATCTTTGTTTTTATAAATAATTAAAATATTTATGCTTTGCATTGCTTTCAGAGTATTTCAGTTTAAAAAAAAATACGCAGCTGAAATGAAAAGTAAAAATGTGACTTTATTGTGAAGCAGAAGCGTGGTTATTTGCATATGATCGTACGAATTTGTTTTAGTGGGGTTATGTATAAACATTTGTGACTGTTTCTTTGAATATTGTGCTGAGGATGGGAAATAAACTATTTTACTGCTTTAATCTCGAAATTGGACCAATACACAATTGACTGTTGAGTTTTGTTTTGTATTTTTCATTTGCCTGTCTACAACCCGTATTTTTGCAGGAGTTAAAAGTGGTTTACAACGTTTTTTGGCGTATTCTTACATGGGGAAGCAAGGTTTTTCCCCCCTGTTCCTTTTATATTATATAATATATATATTATATATATATATAATATATAATATATATATATATATATGTTATTTATTATTTTAGTATATATATATATATATATATAGCAAAAGAATGGAGGTGATACAGAAATGACATATATTAACTGTTAGACATTCTATTATGTCTATTTAATTATTCTAAAACGTTTGTAAGATTATATACATATGCAAAGCCTGTTACAGACATGTGTACCAGTAATACATAAAAGAGTAAAAGAACAGTTCCTTACAGCCGTTTCTGCAAAGAGGCCACTATAACCTCCGTGCTATTTCCATCTCTTTAGTGTTCTGTAGGAATTGGTAGATAAACTTTTGGTATTCAGTGTGCCTCAAGGCTTCATCAGAGGGTCAAAAAGGGGTCTAAAACGTTAAGAGGGCCAGTGCATACGCACACACACACACACACACACACACACATATATATATATATATATATATATACACGCATACATATACGTAAGAATCAGTTACCAATAGGTACAGTTTATTATTCTTATTGAAGAGGGCATCAGAAAAATAGGAACAAACATTATAGTGTGAGGGATGTACAACTTAGTAGAACTGGTAAGGTATATGAAAGGGAATATTATATATATATATATATATATATATATATAATAATATATATATATATATATATATATATATTATATATATATATATAGATATATATATATATATATATAGTGGAAGCACAATGGCCCAGTGGTTAGGGCAGCAGACTCTCGTGATCGTAGGATCGCGGTTTTCGATTCCCAGACCGGGCGTTGTGAGTGTTTATTGAGCGAAAACACACCTAAAGCTCCACGAGGCTCCGGCAGAGGTAGGTGGCGGTCCCTGCTGTACTCTTTCGCCGCAACTTTCTTCTGTTGGCCTGCTCACTTAGGCAGCGGGGTGGCGTCATTTAAGGCTAAAACAATGCGAAGCGCATTGTGACAAGCGATGTGTACCAACATCTGATAGCCTGGACGGACATATGATCATGTGATATATATATATATGTATATATACACAGACATATATACATATATGTTGCCTTCCAAGGTTCATGTTATTTCGTCCGATGGTAGATCGATAAGTATAGTCATTCTTAAGATGAGTTTAAAGAGAAGGTGGATTCAGGCAGCGGTCCATATTCTGCCTACATATATATATATGCATACACACACGCATACGCATACATGCACCCACGACACATAGGCAAACGTATGTTAAGACAGATAGTGTCTGTGTGTGTGTATGCACGCCATATGTGAATTCTTGTACTTACTATGTAATGTGTCTTTCGATGCCAAGAAGTATGTAATATACCAATTCCATAAATAGAGATCACCAAAAGAAGTAACAGAGAAAATGATTAGTGAAAACTTTAAGCAGCGAATGCCACACATTGATTCAATTGTAAAAAGAAAACAATCTCTCGATCTCTCTATTAATCTTGTATATATATAATATATATATATATATATATATATATATATATATATTATATTATATATATATATATAAGTGCATGTCTATACACATATATATGTACGTATGTATAGACACACAAATTAATAGAATGTATTTTGGCATCATCAAACCAGACATATTTGAGAAATTGTAAAGAATAATGCCATAAATGTCAGACGCCAGCTTTGTACTTACATGACTAAAATCGCAGACGCAAAAATCATTCTTAATGTTCTTTTTTCATCACCGTCTGTGATACATACATTACGTATGTACGTATTCTATATATATATATATATGTAATATCTATACCTTTATATATATATATATATATACTATATATATATATATATATATATATATATATATACCTTTATATGTATATATATATACATACTATATATATATATTATATCCTTTATATGTATATATAATATACATACATATATTATATATATATATATACCTTTATATATATATATATATACATACATATATATATATATATATATATATATACCTTTATATGTATATATATATCACATACATATATATATAATATATATATATATACTATACCTTATGTATATATATATACATACATATATATAATATATATATATATATACCTTTATATGTATATATATATAATACTTTATATGTATATATATATATATACCTTTATATGTATATATATACATACATATATATTATATATATATATACCTTTATATGTATATATATATACATTTATATGTATATATATATATATATATACCTTTATATGTATATATATATACGTACATATATATATATATATATATATAATATATATATACCTTTATATGTATATATATATACATACATATTACTTTATATATATACCTTTATATGTATATATTATATACCTTTATATGTATAATATATATATATATATATAGATATATACCTTTATATGTATATATATATATACCTTTATATGTAATATATATAATACATACATATACA
The DNA here is from genome assembly GCF_006345805.1 of Octopus sinensis. Taxonomy (NCBI): domain Eukaryota; kingdom Metazoa; phylum Mollusca; class Cephalopoda; order Octopoda; family Octopodidae; genus Octopus; species Octopus sinensis. The sequence continues at coordinate 29,304,351 of NC_042998.1, forward strand.
TACATATATATATATATATATATATATTAATACTTATATGTATATATATATACATACCTATATATATATATATACATATATATATATATATATACCTTTATATGTATATATATATACATACATATATATATATATATATATACCTTTATATGTATATATATATACATACATATATATATATATATATGGTATATGTATATATATACCTTTATATATATATATATTATATATATATATATATGGTTAAGTAGAGATATTGTGATGTAGGTGACTAATGAATAGAGTGTCGCACAAATTCTGTACGATATTTACTTATCCACTTTTCCGAGTGAGTTTAAATACTGCCTGGTTAAGCCCCACCCCCTCTGTCATTGTCCTGAGGTCGAAAAAATACGATCCGGTAAAACAGGCTATCGAGTTCATGCAGTTATATAAGCAATTTGATGATGATGATGATGATGATGATGATGATGAAATCATTATCATTAGGCGCTGATATAGAAAAAATCTGAAATGTTTTTGTTTTAGTTTTTTACTTGTTTGCAGTTATTGCAGAGTGGCCAGGCTGGATCACCATTTTGAAGGTTTTAGTCGAAAAGATCAACCTCAACACTTATTTTGAAAAAGAGAATTCTGCTACCTAAGATATCGATATCTTTTGCCGAACAGCTAAGTGAAGGGGACGTAAATAAACCAACATCGGTTGTCAAGTGGTGGTGGCAGATAAACCAGATACATAATCACATTCGTATATATATATATATATATATATATATATATATATAATAATAAATATTAGGGAATAATCCAATTTACAGGGAAAAAATCAGATTTAGGATTAAATCCAATTTTATAGTAAAATATTATATATTAATTCGAGACAAAACCACTATTTTGCAAAACAACAAGGAAAGACTTAATCAATACATAAAAATTTTAATATAAATAAATTAATAAACAAATAATAATAAATAAATAATAAATAAATAAATAGAAATAAATAAATAAATAAATAAATAGAGAAATAAATATTTCTTTATATTAAAAATTTTTATGTATTGATTAAGTCTTTCCTTGTTTGTTTTGCAAAATAGTGGTTTTGTCTCGAATTAATTTTATATATATATATATATTTCAACAATTGAGGGTAAAATTAATTAGTTATTAATCAATTTCACCAAGTATTCAGTATGTAAAGGGACCATTTAAGGCGAATTGAAAATATTACATTGTATAAAAGGGGTTAGTAAAATAAATTACTTTGCCACATACTGAACTCATTAGAAATAGCAGCCCCAAAAAATTTTTTTTAGCCATTTCTAATACTTAAAGAAAATTTCTCTCAGATAGTGTTTACTCAAAATAACCCATGAAGGTATGGGGGTAAAAACATTAAAAAATCACAAGTGCAAAGATTATTTGAGAACGCACGTTTCTAGATCAGCCAAATACAATTCGACATTTCTTTCGTCAGCCCAAAATTTCTAATTCGGATTTGGCTGCTATTTCTAATGAGTTCAGTATGTGGCAAAGTAATTTATTTTACTAAGCCCTTTTATACAATATATATATATTATATATATATATATATATATTATATATATATATATATATATATATGTGGATGCGTCGCGTTCAATTAAACAATAGTAATAATAATAATAATGATAATAATATTGTATAATATATATATATATATATATATATATATATATATACTTTATTTAAAAGCAGCAGAAATTAAAAACCTGTTCCTCGGGGTTTCATGTTCCCGTTCGTCGGACAGTTTTGTCAAAAACTGTCCGACGAATTTCTGCTGCTTTTAAATAAAGCATATTACTCTACCCCTGGTATTGGAGTACTCTTTTTTCCACTTGTTTCACATTTATGTGTTTAATCCTGTAGAATATATATATATATATATATAACTTTCGAAACGTAGAGTAGATGAAACCATAGCGACTGAAGAAGGGTTTTTTTCTTTGTGTTAATTGTCCTGTACTCCATTTTTTTTGTTGTTTTTAAAAAAATGTCCAGTTCCTGGTTTGTGTCTATGTTTTCGTTTCTCTTTGTGTTCGACGTCCTTTTGGTGTCTTGTACTCATATATGCGTGTATATGTATATGTAGAGGTAGGTACGTACATATATGTTTATATATATGCATGTGTTTTATTTCATTTATTAATATATATATACATGTATATATGAGTACAGGACGTCAACAACAGTGCATGTAAAATGAAATACGTAAACAAACGAGGGAAAAACGAGTGAAATACGTGAACAACGAGAAAAAATGGAAAACAGGACATGTAAACACAGAGAAAGGACCCTTCTTTGTCAGTTATCGGCTGTCTGTCGACTCTTTATTTCGAGCATTCCACGACAATATCTTCAAAGACAGTTGTTCCAATAAATTCTGAAATAAAATTTAGCACTTATACGGGGTCAAAGTTGCGACGATGAGGGTCCCAGCTGATACGATCAACGGAACAGCTTGCTCGTGATATTAACGTGCAAGTGGCTGAGCACTCCACAGACACGTGTACTCTTAACGTAGTTCTCGAGGAGATTCAGCGTGACACAGAGTGTGACAAGGCTGGCCCTTTGAAATACAGGTACAAGAGAAACAGGAAGAAAGAGCGAGAGGAAGTTGTGGTGAAAGAGTACAGCGGGGTTCACCACCACCCCCTGCCGGAGCCTCGTGGAGCTTTAGGTGTTTTCGCTCAATAAACACTCTCAATGCCCGGTCTGGGAATCATAACCGCGATCCCCCGACCGCGAGTCCGCTGCCCTAACCACTGGGCCATTTCGCCTCCACAAGTGGAGACATACAAGGAAACCGAACGAAAACAAACATAAAGCATCGTTAGACCAGAACGAGAAGAAAATAGTGAACGGTGGAGGAAACATTTTTTGGAAAACAGAAAAGAGAGAGAAAACACTCCATTCTCTCTCCCCCCCTCTCTCCCCCCCTCTCTCTCTCTCTGTTTGCTTGTCCCGTTTTCCAGCTTTTCTCGTTGTCCACGTATTTCACTCCTTTTCCCTCGTTTGTTTACGTATTTCATGTTATTTACACTGTTGGTGACGTCCTGTACCCATATATGCATGTATATATATATATTTTTTAAATTAATAATAGAAGGGTAAAATTTATTAATTAAATTAATTAATTGATCAATTAATTAACAATTTTACCAACTAGATCGGTACGTTAAAATAACCTTTATAGTTAAAATTATCCATATAATTATAACTAGGGTTCAGCTAACTGCTTCATCACATACCGAAATTAGAAAAAGGAGTTAAAAATTCCTTCTCTACTACTATAAGAATCTCCATGACTGTAAACATACTTTTTTACGAAGGCAAAGAGAAAAGCAATGTATCAACACGACCAGGATTAATAATATACGTGTTTCGAGATCATTTATCATTATTTAATTGAACGCGACGCATACATTTCCAAGTAAGTGTATCTTCGCCTTTTTGATGCCACTCCATCTTCTATACTGTTTTCTTCCTCCATCTTTCTCTAATTCCCTTTGTCTCCCCACCCTCCTTCACTGTTTTCTATCTGTCTTTCTCTCTCTTTCTCCCCCTCTTTATCTTTCTGACGCTGCTCACACGTGATCATCGTCCATCTTTCTTTTCCTCACGGGACCAACTTTCTTTTCCTGCACGGACGTTTAAAAGAACGGACGTGTTTTCTCTCTCTTCTATCTTTTTCTCTACAAGTCATTACAAGTTATTAATATTTACATACAAACGTCCAGGAATGTGTTTAATATGTAAATTAGTATGTCCAATAACGTTACACCGCTATTTGTTGTGGCTATTTCAGCAATGCGTTGGTGGATGATTAATGTGTTAGATTGGTGCTGATGAAGGAGAAAAAACTCTCGAAATATGGCATATACGACAATTATCCACTGTTTTATTCACGATGTCGTCATTGTTTGTTTACATCTGGCGTCACGGATTCTAAACGTCGTAACAAAATCAGTGCTGGGTGTAATTTCTATGGAAAATTTATAGAGATGATCTTAACAGCTTATTAATAACTATGAGCTATTAATCTTTATGTGAACAGAAGAAAAATATTCTTTTCTTGTTCAGTTTCTAACAAGTTTTGAAACAAGCCAGATTGTTATCATCTTCAGCGCAAATAGAGATATAAAAAAGGAAACAATACTTACGTCGTAATTGATTCGTTTACTGTTCTCTTAGTAACTAAACTGAATGCGTATAAATGATGTAAACTTACACTCCACACACACACACACACACACACACACACACACACACATATACATACACACATATCAACGGCACGAGGGAACTTCTGCCTACTAAATACACAGACAAGGCTTTGGCAGGCTCGAGGTTATAGTACAAGACACTCGCCCAAGGTGTGGCGGTAATTACATTTTAGGCTAGTATAAGGCGGCGAGCTGGCAGAATCGTTGGCACGCCGGGCGAAATGCTTAGCAGTATTTCGTCTGCAGTTACGTTCTGAGTTCAAATTCCGCTGAGGTCGACTTTGCCTTTCATCCTTTAGGGGTCGATAAATTAAGTACCAGTCACGCACTGGGGTCGATATAATCGACTTAATCCGTTTGTCTGTCCTTGTTTGTCCCCTCTATGTTTAGCCCCTTGTGGGCAGTAAAGAAATGGGTAATTACATTTTAGGCTAGTATTTATTCTATCGGTTTCGTTTTGTCGAACCGCTAATTTAAGCAGACGTGAACACACTAATACCGATTGTCCAAACAGTGGTCGGTGGGAAACATAAGCACACACACACACACACACACACACACACACACACACACACACACACACACACACACACACACACAAGAGTGGTGAAGTGGCAGAATCATCAGAGCGTCAAGAACAAATTGCTTTGCAACATTCTTCCGGCTTACTACGTTCTGAGTTCGAATCTCCCTGTGGTAAAATTTGCCTTTCTTCATTTAAGTACTGAAATCGACGGTATTGACTGAACCCTTCTTTAAAAGTTGCTGGCCTTGTACCAATAATAGAAACTAAAGAGTATTATAGAGATTCAATTTCTGGGTCCAATCTCAGTGCCTGGGACCTTGGGCAAGTGTCTTCTATTATAGCCTCGGCTGACCAAAGCGTTTTGAGTAAATTTGGTAGACAGAAACTGAGAGTAGTGTGTGTGTTGTATGTGTATGTGTGTGTGTGTGTGTGTGTGTGTTTACGTTTGTGCTCCAACACCACTTGACAACCGTTTTTGGAGTCTTTACGTCGGCGTAACTTAGCGGTTCGACAAACACATTCTATAGAATTAGTAATAAGCTTAAAATTAAATACCAGGGCTGATTCATGCGAGTAAAATTTCTTCATGGTGCTGCTCCAATATGGTCGCAATCTAATTACTGAAACAATTAAAACGTAACTGTTTATCTTTTCTTCCGTGTTAATTGTAAACAAGGGGAAAATCTATTTATATTTATATGAGAGTGGCTATATTTATACTGAAGTGATTTTACTATTATTATTACATTTATCATTTCTTAAGTATAGCCACGAAACACGTGTCGTTATTCTACCAAATAATACATTTTATTTACTATTTTGCATATTACTTAATCATTGTTATATGTTTTATCTTATATTTAATCTTTCTATAATATGTAATTTTTCTAAATGGTATAATTCAATTTTTCATTATTGAATTGATAAAATGTGGGTTTTTTTCTAATTTATATTCTACCAAATCCACTCAGAAGTCATTGATCGGCCTGAGGCCATAGCAGACGTCACCTGCCCGAAGTATCAAGCAGTGGGACTGACCCCGGAAAAATGTGATTGGGAAACAAAATTCTTGTCACACAGCTACGCCCGAGCCTATTGTTTATTTAAGTCCTTGTTATCTAGCGGTTCGGCAAAAGAACCGATAGAATAAGTACCAGACTTGACACTAACAATAAGTACTGGTGCCAATTCATTCGATTAAGACAGAATTCTATGAGGCGGTGTCCCAGCATGGCCTAAGACTAATGACGGAAACAAGTAATAGATAGAAGTCAAAAGACTAAAGATTAAAGGTGTAAGCAGAGAACTTAAACGCCATTGCGTTGGATGTCTTCCAATGTATGTTTAACATAAAAGCCTGTCTCGAACAATGAATGTAATTGGTGTAAAATAGCTTATATTACCGATTGAAGCCAAGAATTATCCCTTTTGACAAATTTGACTTTTATCATTACTTCCAATAATTTTATCGAATTAAATAAACTTATCTAAATACGTTTCGAGTTGTTTATCAATTTCGATATTTTATTGCGCATAGATGGATATTCACTCAGGAAAAAAATGGTTTTATTATTATTGAGCTAGCAAGGGCGGCGAGGTGGCAGAATCGTTAGGATGCTGGGTGAAATACTTAGCAGTATTTCCTCTGCCGCTACGTTCTGAGTTCAAATTCCGCCGAGGTCGACTTTGCCTTTCATCCTTTCGGTATCGATAAATTAAGTACCAGTTATGCACAGGTTCGATGTAATCAACTTAATCCGTTTGTCTGTCCTTGTTTTTCCTCTCTGAGTTTAGCCCCTTGTGGGTAGAAAAGAAATATATATCGATATTCACTCAGGAAAAAATGCTTTTATTATTATTGAGCTGGCAAGGGCGGCGAGGTGGCAGAATCGCTAGGATGCTGGGCGAAATGCTTAGCGGTATTTCGTCTGCCGTTACGTTCCGAGTTCAAATTCTGAGGTGGTCGACTTTGCCTTTCAACATTTCGGGGTCGATTAAATAAGTACCAGTTACGCACAGGGTCAATGTAATCGACTTAATCCGTTTGTCTGTCGCCTCTATGTTTAGCCCCCTGTGGGCAATAAGCAAATAACTAATAGTAATAATAATAAGAAGAATAGCATCGAAACTTAACTTAGGAATGAAAACCCAGGTTCGAAATTACCCCAGGAAACCCGAAGAAGGCTGGAGGGTATATCAGCCGAAACATTGCGTAAACAACAAAAAAGACGAGGACAAATATCCGTCAAATGTAAATAATGTACATAATTTCTCACCTCCCAAATATAAAGCTGAATGGTCACCACATATATAATACTCATAAAATAAACACGAGCACACATACACATGCATACATTATTGTACATGTTGATCAAATATTATTGCAACCAAGGTATAGATATTTTCTTCCAGCAACCCCATTGCGCCTTATATATATATATATAATATATATATATATATATATATATATATATATATATATATATATATATATATATACTTTATTTAAGCAGCAGAAAATTCAACAAAACCTGTTACTCTGAGTTTCACGTTCCCGCTTTAAATAAAGCATATTACTCTACCACTGGTATTTGAGTACTCTTTTTTCCACCTTGTTTCACATTTATGTGTTTACTTCGGTATATATATATATATATATATATATATATATATATATACATATATATATGTGTGTGTGGTAAGAAGCTTGCTTCCCAAACACATGGTTCAGGTTCACTGTCTTATACTATAGCCTCGGGCCGACCACAGCTTTGTGAGTCAATTTAGTAAACGGAAACTGAAAGTAGCCTGTCGTATGTTTCTGTCTGCGTTTCCCTCCATCGTTTGAGAACCGATGTTTGTGTGTTTACATCCCTGTCACATAGCGATTCGCCAAATAGAGAACGATATATTAAGTACTAGGCTTACAAAGAATAAGTCCTGGGATCGATCCGTTCGACTAAAGGCGGTACTCCAGCATGGCCGCAGTCAAATAACTGAAAAAAGTAAAAGAATAAAAGAATATATATGTGTTGTTAACATATGATTATTTTATTAATATAAGAAAGATTAACATTATCTAAAGGAGAAGACTTAATGTAGTAGGGTATTAGGAATATATTTGACAGGTACTTCGAATTACCACCGATGCTTAATGCCACTATATGGCTAGTAGAACTTCAAAACCACTGTCAATGAAAGCACACATACATGTGCGTGCACTTTGTGTGTGTGCGTGTGGTGTGTGAGAGAGAGAGAGAGAGAGAGAGAGAGAGAGAGAGAAGGGGGGAGAGAGAGAGAGAGAGAGAGAGAGAGCCTACGTGCCAAATATATATCTTTCAAAGTAGTAATTGTAGACCTATGACGAAAGTCTTTTTCTGTTGCAGGAACATTAAATATAATTTAAAATATTAACAATAAAAAAAAATTAAATTAATTTAACGAAATATGTACATTAGAAATATCTGTCATAAGTTTACTCTGAAGCAAGTATTTTAATCCATACATACATGAACACCCTCACAAACACCTACGCTAACATTACTTTCATTGTACATAGTGTGTGTGGATAATGAAATTTCCTCAGCTGGTGCTGTTGTCTGTGTCTCTAAGTTTACACGAGAAGTCGATGAATCAGACCGCATACTGTTCTGTAATGGAAAATGTTCCTTCACCGAAGAACATAACGTTAGTCTCTATTTCATTATTTCACACAGACGTCCGCATGCATTCGCAAAGGGTGGTTACTTCTCGTATGAGAAAGACGCACTTTTCATAGACAAGACTGTTCAACTTGATAGCACGATGTCTGTATCAAGAAAAACGTTTGCTTGACTCGTAAAGAGATATGATGATGTCTGTACACAACTTGTTTACTGAAATTAATGTTTCGGTTTGGTTTTACATTTCGAGTCGCTTGTTATCTAGAGAATGCTTTGTAAGTTATGGTTTTAACCAATTTGCAGTTTCGAAATTCGGTATCGCGCTTTCAAATACGGAACAACAGCAATCTGACCACTCAGTCGTGAAACTTAAAGCACCAATAGTGTATCTATCCATCCATCCATCCATCCATATGGACATATTGTTTCTTTCTCTCACTCATTCTCTCTTTCTCCCTCTGTCTCTGTATGTCTTTTTGTCTCTCTGCCTCTCTCTCTCTGTCTCTCTGTCTCTCCCTCGATGTATATATGAAAAAGCAAGTCAGGATAGAAAATGCTAAAATAATTTTATAAAGAACATTTCAGTACCGGTTTCAGTCATTGTGACTTATTCAACTGTAACAATTAAATAATTAAATTTACAAAAATTAAAAGGAAAGTTTTTTAAAAGAATATTTGTATAGTGTTCAAATATAAGTGGCACTTTTCTTGTTATATATATATATATAATATATATATATATTTACGTGACCGACCAGACCATCAGATGTTGCTACACATCGCTGGTCACAATGTGTTCGCATTGTTTTAGCCTTCGATGACGCCACCCTGCTGGCTAAGCGAACAGGCCAATATATATATATATATAATATATATATATATATATATATATATATATATATATATCCGTCAAATGTAAATAATGTAAATAATGTACTGAAATAACACTAACTTGCTTTGAAAGGCCTATCATTACTTACAGCACTTCACGTTTTTACTTGTTTCTCAATAGGTCAAACGTTTTTCTCCCAGTTCTTTTGTTCCTCACTATCGTAAATTGCGAAAGAACCCATGTTCGAATCACACACAGTAGCCTCTTTGAAAACAGTGTTTTATTGCAATTTCAGATTGCAAGCTAAAAGCTACGTGTAATCATTACTTACCCGTTCTTTCCAGACCAAAATGGTTAGCGTTATTAACACAGGAAGACAATTTCAGTAGCAGATGGGCTATACATACATACATACATACATACATGGTGTGGTTGTGTGGTAAGTAGCTTCTTTACCAACCACATGGTTACGGGTTCAGTCCCAATGCGTGACACCTTTGGTAAGTGCCTTCTACTATAGCCTTGGGCCGACCAAAGACTTCTGAGTGGATTTTGGTATACGGAAACTGAAAGAAGCCCGTCGTATGTATGTATGTATATATATATATATATATATATATATATGTATATATATATTTGTATATGTATGTGTGTGTCTGTGTGTGTGTGTTTGTCTCCCCACCATCACTTAACAACCGATGCTGGTGTGTATATTTCCCCGTAACTTAGTGATTCGGCAAAAGAGACCGATAGGATAAGTACTACGCTTACAAAGAATTAGTTCTGGGGTAGATTTGTTCCACTAAAGGCTGTGCTCCGCAGTCAAATGACTGAAACAAATAAAAGAATAATATATGTGTGTGCGTGTGTGTGTGTATATGTATGCACAGACACAGACACACACACACACACACACACACACACACACACGTGTGTGTATGTAAATAAGTTAAAAATATACGAAACCTTGGGCATTAACTACAACTTGTTTTCGTCTTGTTTGTCAACAAGTAAATAACATTGAAACGATTTCCGCAGCCCACGGGGGAGCAAGAATATTATTGAAGCGCAAAAACCGGACACAAGACAATCGGGTAAGTGATTTTTACAGAACATTGCTGTACACACATGCGCATACACCCATTCACGCTCTCTCTCCCTCCCTCTCTCTCTGACACACACACACGCACACACACAGACACAGACACAGACACACACACACACATACACACACACTTATTTAGACATTTCTGCATTCCATCTGTTGTACACATCTACTTCGCAAACTTCTCTATTCTTTCTTTTCTTTTCTTTTACTTGTTTCAGTCATGTGACTGTGGCCATGCTGGAGCACAACTTTTAGTCGAGCCGATCGACTCCCCCGCAGTCTAGTACTTATTCTATCGGGTCTATTTTGCCGAAACGCTAAGTTACGGGGACGTAAACACTCCGGCATCGGTTGTCAAGCGATGTTGGGGTGGAGGACAAACACAGACATACAAACATATACACACATACAGACACACACACACACACAACACACACACACACACACACACACACACACACATATATATATATGTATATATGCATATACGACGGGCTTCTTCCAGCTTCCGTCTACCAAATCCACCCACAAGGCTTTGGTCAGCCCGAGGCTATAGTAGAAGACACTTGCGCAAGGTGCCACGTATTTGGACTGAACCCGGGATCATGTGGTAAGTAAGCAAGCTATTTACCACACAGCCGCTCCTGCGCCTTCATCTTTTTTAAAAGATTGTTTTCTCATTTCACTTAACCATTAATTTTGGTTAAACGACCGAATAATTCCAAAACTACACAGTCCAATAGCCGTACACCACAACATTTTGCCGTTAATAAAGTGTAGAAGTCAAATTATATCCGCTACATTAAACTAATAGTTTGTTTAAACAGCAAATCATATGCGTGTTTCTTGATTCTCCTCAAAAATATATTGCTCAAATTTTATTTCCGATAATATTATAAATAATTTTTGCCTGTGTGGAGTGGCTGTGTGGTAAGTAGCTTGCTAACCAACCACATGATTCCGGGTTCAGTCCCACTGCGTGGCATCTTGGGCAAGTGTCTTCTGCTATAGCCCCGGGCCGACCAATGCCTTGTGAGTGGATTTGGTAGACAGAAACTGAAAGAAGCCTGTCGTATATATGTATGTATATATATATGTGTTTGTGTGTCTGTGTTTGTCCCCCTAGCATTGCTTGTGTTTACGTCCCCGTCACTTAGCGGTTCGGCAAAAGAGACCGATAGAATAAGTACTGGGCTTACAAAGAATAAGTCCCGGGGTCGATTTGCTCGACTAAAGGCGGTGCTCCAACATGGCCGCAGTCAAATGACTGAAACAAGTAAAAGAGTAAAAGAGTAAGAGTAGAGATATTGACTTTCGTAGTAACATATGAAATGTTCTCGAAGAAATAATATGAAGGATGTTTGGCTCAAAGTCAGTCTGACAATTGATTTTATAATGTATGTTTTGGGGTCAGTAGATTTTATACCCACTACTTTCTACTTCGGACCTAACATTTCTCAATAGCATAGAAACTATAATAAATCATCGGAAAGTGTTCAGAAAAATAAGTACTGAATTGAGGCTTGAATAAATTATTGAATTAAGACGCCAGAATTTAGCCATTCCTGAACTGGGACCGATACGGAAATGCTAGTTTAAAATATTTTATGATACAAAACAGGGAGGAGAGCATTCATATTTAGCCACTCCTACAAGAGAAGATTTAAAATTTAGTCGCCTGACCTTTTGAACTTGTGAAGGACAAATATATAACGAAAGTCACTATACATCATGTAATCAATGGTTCCGACTTCCTCTCTGCACGTCAATCACTAGAATATTTGGTAAAGGGATTGGTTTCGTAATTGTTAAACCGTCAAATCTAACACAGATAAATAGCTAAAATCCATGAAAACA
>NC_042998.1:29321597-29334097 GCF_006345805.1 Octopus sinensis
GGTCGTGGAACAAATATAGAATTATTTGACGCTCAGGAAAGAAGGAAAGAAGGAGAGTTTAACGTTTCGAGCGGAGCTCTTCGTCGGAAACACAGGAGAAGGAAAGATCCAGAGAAGGGAAGGCAGAGGAAAAAAATCGCCAACGGTACACACGTGGTCACATTTTATATATATATATATATATATATATATATATATATATATATATATATCGTTTCTCGTTGAGTTATACGTCTATTTGTGGTGTTCTGTACACACGTATATATATTTATATATGTATGTATATATACATGTAGATGTAGGTACGTACATATATGTTTGTATGTATGCATATATTTTATTTATTACACTATTGTATGACTGAGCGCCCTCGCGTCGATTCGATTCGATTCGTTTCGTTTCGTTTCTTCTTCTTCTCTAAGCTGGTTTGTATATATATATATATATATGGATAGATATTATTCCTCAGTTGGTTGGATTCACAACCTCTAACTCTCTTGAAATTATATATATATATATATATATATATGTATGTGTGTGTGTGTGTGTGTGTTTAAGCGTCTCGTACTTATACCCTTGTACACATTTCCATTACATCAACCACATTCGTGTTGCCTATCCTCTTGACTCACACTTACGTCCGTGCACATCTCCTCGCCCCCGTGTTTTTCTCATTCATCGATTAAGCATATCAGCACCCCCATGCTCCCAATCAACATACACCCTCTACGAACCAATTTTCACATTTCTATTCATATACACAAACACACACTGTCCCGCCCCACCTGACCTCTTTTTACTCACCCACCCCTATAGTAATGCATTCTCACCTGGTTCCTAATATCTCACCTATTTTAATCTTATTGGTTATTCTACTTCGTCATTTCCCCTATGCTTTTCTCTTCCTTCTGACGAAGAGGTAAAGTCCGAAACATTACAATACATTCTTCTCCCATTAATACGTTAAACTAATACAGGGTTTACAAAAAGATGTCCTGTCTGTGTTGTAATTTAATTTTTTTCTCCTCTTGTTACATGTATTTAGTACACACACAAACACCACACACACACACACACACACACACACAACACACACACACACAAATACACACACAGAAATAGATACACACACTCATATGTGTAGGTATATATATATATATTATATATATATATATATATATTATGTATGTATATATTATTTATATATATATATATATAGGCGTAGGAGTGGCTGTGTGGTAAGTAGCTTGCTTACGAACCACATGGATCCAAATAAAAGATATATGTATATATGTATATATGTGTGTATATGTCTATATATGTGTGTGTGTGTGTTGTGGTATCTTTATTTATGATAATCTCATGCTGTGAAGATTTGGTAGTCGTTATTTATTAACTGACTCCAAAGTAACACTATTGTGTACATTCATTCGCCCCTGTAAAAACGAAGAAGCTTACTGTCTCTGGCTACGCGTTGCTTATCCGAGGCGTCACGCGAAGTTCATTAAACAAATTCTAAGAAGTCAACTATTTGACTGTAATGGAGTAGTCGGCTTGTTTGGCGAAAAACGCAAGACTGTACGTGTAGCTACAAACGATTTTCGTGTGGTCGTTTGTGTATATAATTTCTGAGGTTCTAGTAAGAATTTGTTTTTAGTAGTTCTTGAAGTAAGATGACTGAATAGCTATGATATGAATATTCGCGTATCTATATTCAGAAATTAACGGCTGGAAATAATTCGGAGTGAGATGTCTCTTTGAACATCTACCTATCAATCTGTCTGTCAGTCTGCATAAACACACACGCACGCACGCACACACACACACACACACACACACACACACACACATATACACACACACACACTTCTTTTGTGTTTTTCTTGCTTCATTCATCAGTCTGAGGCCATACTGGGGCATCGCGTTGAAGAATTTTAGTCCATCAAATAGACCCCAGGACGTATTTTTAAGGCCTAGTACTTATCCAATTGGTATGCTTTTACCGAACCACTTTGTCACAGGGCCTTAAATAAAAACCGGTTGTCAAGCAGTGATGGGGGAACTGTTGTGCGAGACTACGACGTCCCCTGGCGAGAATAGACTGGACCACTACGTATAGATAATAGTGGTCTGAGTAAGTGGGGTAGTTCGTGCTAGTTCCACAGTTCGTGTGTTGATAGTTCAAACACACACACACGCACACACATGACACGCTTTTTTTCAGTTTCGGTTTCCGCTTATCAAATACACTCACAAGAATTTGGTCGGCCTGAGGCTGTAGTAGTTGACATCCAAAGTGCCACGCAGTGAGACTGAACCCGGTACCATGTAGTTAGGAAGCTAATAAGCAAATTTTTTACCACACAGCCAGTCCTGCCCCATCTCTCTCTCTCTCTCTCTCTCTCTCTCTCTCTCTCATCTCTCTCTCTCTCTATATATATATATATATATATATATATATATATATATATATATATATATATATATATGTAGGCCTGTGCCTGCTAAATCCACAAGTTTTTTTTTAATTCTCTGTCTGTTTATTTTCTCTTATTCCTTTTGCTGAAGAGCGCAGGCTCGAAACGTTAGACCATCTTTCTTTCCTTCCTTGACCGTCTGCTAATAGTTTACATGTACCACATCCTCACGTTGTTGTGTTTTTTGGTGTTTCTTCTTCTTTTGGGGGATTTACTCTGTGTGTGTGTGTGTGTGTATGTGGTGTGTGTGTGTGAGTGTGTGTGTGTGTGTAGGCACAGACCTATAAGCAACCACCTACAGGCAAATAACGACATCTTTTATAATCGAAACAAGCGAAACCAACTTTAGTGTGCGAGGTACCTTTTAGAAACTCACATAACGAGACACATCTGCACCTAAGGATCCACCATAACTAGTTGCATAGTATCTCACTTCCGAGGGAGAGATGCAAGATGGGTCGAAACGATCGTTGTGATTAACAATGAATAAAGATTAACAAAGAATTCCATTTTCCATTTATCTCATAAGTTATGTATGTATGTATGTATGTATGTATGTATGTATGTGTGCGTGTGTGTATAAATAGATGTATAGGTGTGCGTGTGTGTATAAATAGATGTATAGGTGTGCGTGTGTGTATAAATAGATGTATATGTGTTTTCATTTGCTTTCTTATATCTGGAAGAGAAGGAAGAAGGTTGTAATCCGAATTCAAATTTATTCATTTGAAATTTCGAAATTCTAAAATACTCTCTAAGTAGACAATAGCCTGACTTCTAAGCGTTTGACGTTGAAAGCACAAATGGCCGTTCTTCTTCATATTACGCGTTCTGACTGATAATTTTGGAATAAATATATTTGCCAAAAAATCAATGACAAATGCAAATTATTGTGATTTTCAACGAATGCTACACGATATAAATATAACTCTGAATGACTAATGTACACACACACACACACACACACATACACACAAATAAAGAGACAAAAACAGAACGGCAAAAGTTAGTTTCATTCGCAAAAGTACATTTTCTCAACCGCTCTAAGTTTTATTCGCCAGATATGTACTATCAAGAGAGATCTTTTCATCGATCTGAGCATCCTTCTCTTACTATATTTTGAAAGCGAAGCTTCTGGAATTTTTCTGAAAGTATCATTATATATAAATATGTATGTATGTATCCTCGTGGCACTCCGTCGGTTGCGACGATGACGGTTCCAGTTGATCCGATCAACGGAACGTCATGCTCGTGAAATTAACGTGCAATTAACGTAGCTGAGCACTCCAGAGACACGTGTACCCTTAACGTAGTTCTCGGGGAGATTCAGCGTGACACGGAGTGGGACAAGGCTGGCCCTTTGAAATACAGGTATAACAGAAATAGGAAGGAAGAGTGAGAGAAAGTTGTGGTGAAAGAATACAGCAGGGTTCACCACCACTCCCTGCCGGCGCATCGTGGGACTGCAGGTGTTTCCACCCAATAAACACTCACAACGCCCGGTTTAGGAATCGAAACCGCTATCCCACGACCGCGAATCCGCTGCACTAACCACTGGGCCATTGCGCTTCCACTATGTATGTATATATATATCACAAGGGAAACATCGTTTAGCTTGGTGTGTCCGAATCCCGTATATATCATGAGAATAGTGCTTTTAGTGACCTTCTGAGTCAGATTTTCACTCTCATTTCTAGCAATCACCTGTGCTATTTTGCACCCTCATTTATTAATGTGTGTATGCGTGTGTGTCTGTGTATGCATGTGTGTGTGTGTGTGTGTGTGCATTCATGATTGAATTGATAACCGGTTTATATTTGTACACATCACTGCTCAGCACTTCTAATCCGCAGTTAATTACGGCTGACAGGAATATAAGAAGAGAGACTATCTGCTTGTAAGTTTGCAGCGCCTCTCCTCCCTAGTGTCTGATAAATTAGGGGAGATAACTACTCCGAAATGCACACATCCATGATTCGGAGTAGGAAACACTTCGAGTTGATTTGGTGTATGTACACTTATTAGTCAACAGCGAGAAAACTTTCTGCACGACAAAAATACTATGAATGACTTTCTTGCGGTGTTGAATATGCCTCAAGCATGTCTGACCTCGTAACAAGTTTATAGATTTATATTATACACGCTTGAAATAGAGATTTTAATAACGATGTGTACGTTGTTCAGAACATGTTCATGCTCACACAAATCTAGAGTGGCAATCGATCTTAATTTAGTCTCAGAGTACAATTTCTCACATAGAATTTTGTGTTTACCGTTTTACTGTTTTACTTGTTTCAGTCATTTGAGTGCGGTCATGCTGGAGCACCGCCTTTAGTCGAGCAAATCGACCCCAGGACTTACTCTATGGAAGCCTAGTACTTATTCTATCGGTCTTTTTTTGCCGAACCGCTAAGTTACGGCGACGTCAACACACCACCATCGGTTGTCAAGCGATGTTCGGAGGGGACAAACACAGGCACACACACACACACACACACACACATATATATATATATATATATATATATATATATATATATATACTTTGATAGGTTTCGGCCATTATTGACCCAGGCCATGTCTAACTTAATAGCACCACATGGTGCTATCCCACGACCGCGAATCCGCTGCCCTAACCACTAGGCCATTGCGCTTCCACTATGTATGTATATATATCTCACAAGGGAAACATCGTTTAGCTTACTGTGTCCGAATCCCGTATATATCATGAAAATAGTGTTTTTAGTGACCTTCTGAGTCAGATTTTCACTCTCATTTCTAGCAATCACCTGTGCTATTTTGCACGCTCATGTATTAATGTGTGTATGTGTGCGTGTCTGTGTATGCATGTGTGTGTGTGTGTATGCGTGTGTGTGTGTGTGTGTTGTGTGTGTGTGTGTGATATATATCAACAATTGAGGGTAAAATTAATTAGTTATTAATCAATTTCACCAAAGTAGTGTTCAGTATGTAAAAGGACCATTTAAGGCGAATTCAAAATATTACATTATATAATTAGGGCTTAGTAAAATAAACTACTTTGCCACGTGGCAAAGTAATTTATTTTACTAAGCCCTAATTATATAATATATATATATATATATATATATATATATATATATATATACATACATATATACGACTGGCTTCTTTCAGTTTACGTCTACCAAATCCACTCACAAGGCTTTGGTTGGCCCGAGGCTATAGTAGAAGACACTTGCCCAAGGTGCCCCGCAGTGGGACTGAACCCGGTGTAAATGTGATGTAAATGATGCCAGTTGACTGTCAGACACCAAACTATTTCCCAAGTTTTGCCTTCGAAGTAACTGATATTGCCTCGGTTGCTATGAAGTTCTGTTCTGATATCAAATCAGTAGACAAAACATTGGCTAAAATGTGTGAAAGTCACAATTTTTCGAGTACATTGACGTATTGCGATGACATGCACACACATACATACACACACGCCCGCGCACGACATAGAGTTCTGTCTTATGCTAGATGTCCTTCTATAATTTCTCTTGACTACATTCTGAAGTAAGATGACAAAGTATTGAAAATATCCAGGTGAATAACTACTGAATCAGATTTACGTTACATTACATACACAGTTGCAACCAAAAGAGAGATAATTAAAAAGTTAACATGGAAAGCTCAATAAATGGCTGAATTCTGTCGATACCACCGAAGGAAAAAAATGGCGAAAGAAAAAAACTTATTTTTAAAATCGTATTCAGATCATTTCTAGATTACTTAAATAACATTACTGACGCCGATCATTGCTTCGACTTCGACATTTATGCTTTCTCCTTCTTCCATATCTTGTCTTCGCTATCTCCTGGCATTTGTCGTTCTCGTGGTCTTTTTTTCTTTTTCTTTGTTATCATTTTTATTGTCGTCGATAAAGTGATGTGAAGCGAACTGGAAAAAATATCATCGAAGAGATATCAACATCTTTACTGAAGTTCTTTAACAAAACATTTGGACTAGTTCAGCAGATAAGTCAGAATGTATTGGTGGTGGCTTACTAGTGTAGTTTCAATGTGCATCGCTAAGCATACTGTCTTTTTAAGAAGGTATGGCGTTTGTAGGATTGCATACTGACATACACACATTATTTATTTATGTATGTATGTATGTCATTATTCAGTTTTATTTTAAGATTTCTTGCCAATAGAGAAAGAGCCGGTTTCTAACCTAGATCCAAGGCTCTTTTATTGGAGTTTCAGCAA
Organism: Octopus sinensis; assembly: GCF_006345805.1. Taxonomy (NCBI): domain Eukaryota; kingdom Metazoa; phylum Mollusca; class Cephalopoda; order Octopoda; family Octopodidae; genus Octopus; species Octopus sinensis. Next base: position 29,328,307 of record NC_042998.1, read on the forward strand.
CATCAGCAAGGTATTTCTGTATGTATGTATGTATGTATGTATGTATGTATGTATGTATGTATGTGTGTATGTATGTGTGTATGTGTGCATGTGTGTATGTATGTATGTATGAATGTAAGTAATATGATTGTGGCTGAGTCATTTTAAGGGAGACATAAACGGCACCACATTCATTAGTTTAGGAGAATTTTGTGAATGTCATGGGTACAACCTCATCTTCTACACCAAACCAATAACATATTAAACGCAAAAATCACAAACACGCACACACACAATTATACATATATACATACACACGCAATGAAAGAGTACTCCGCCTTGAAGCACGAGAACTGGAACCAGTGTGCGATCAAAAACTGGCAGAAAGCGGGCTTCAAATGAGCAACAAAATGGTCTCGACCTTGAATGTTTGACTGCTCTTCTTGTATCCTGACGAATAAAGCAAATAAGTCACAAAAATATTACAAAATATTTGAGTTAACAAAATATTCTTCGAAAATTTTGCAATTCACTGTAATTACACAACCGTCTACGTAACTATTATAACATGCTTGTATTCGCAAGTGAAACACATGTAAAGATTATATAATTTATGCTATGATAGAAAATAAGCAATGTTTCATATTGCTCTAGGTTTACATACATACGTACATACATGCATACACAGATACATACAAACATACATACGCACACACACATACACACAAGCACAGACAAAAACGCACTGACACAAGCAATTTCTGTTAGTAGTAATGAATACGTGACGATAAATCGATACCTTGTAGACTATAAAAATTCATTTCGGCTGACTCAGTTCTGTATTCCTTGGAGATTTCTCGACGCGTAGCCAGTTTAAAGGAAAGGACAAGCTAGAATAAATAATGTGGAATGAAAATGAAGCTGTGGGAAGATGAAGCAGCGAATCGTGACTTGTCTTCACATCAGTATCAGTTTTGATATTTCGATCTAGTTTTGATAAGTCTTTCCCCATCTCAATCCACCATCGAACTATTTCACGAATTCTGTATTTCATTATCAAACTCTTTAATAGCACGTCATAATTCACTGGTTTATCTTCCCACTACTTCACTTCCACACCACAATCACTGCTTCACTGCTGGTATTTCTAATTTCAGAGAAATGATTTGAAGTTGTCTCCCCAATTACAATCTGTCCAATTTTTCCTATTTCACTTCTCCCATGGCGTTTTCTCTTTTTATATTGATTTCAAAGTTTAGCACAAGGCAGTCAGTTCGGATGAGAGGCTTAAGTCGATTACATCGACTCCACTGCACAACTGATACTAATTTCATCAACCCCGAAACGATGAAAGGTATTGACAGCCTCAGCGAAATTTGAACTCAAAACGTAAAGACGGACGAAATACTGCTAAGCGTTTTGCCAGACGTGCTAACGATTCTGCCAGCTCACCGCCTATTTCTGTTTATATATTGACTTATATTGGCTCATAGTCAATGTCTTCAGTTGACCGTGATGCCAGTAAATGATCAGCCAATCATACGGCCTGCATACCACGCGTCCAATCGTCCAGTTCATTAACTAAAACGCCCATTCCTTCCTCCCCACAATAGTGGATCTTTCGAAATCCCTCCCTCCACTTGTTTTTCTGGTGGTCGTTGTATTGCAACTATTTTATTGTTTGTTCCTTCTCGAGCCACGCCTGGCTCATAGTGCCTGTTTCCCGGTTTCCTTGGCGTATAGGTTCCTCACCTGGACGGGACATCGGTCCGTCGCCGGTGAGTTGCAAGATGCAGGTGAGAAGTTTGCCATTACCTTCTGCTGGAGCCGCGTAGAGCTTAGGTGTTTCGCTCATAAATACACACATCGCCCGGTCTGAGATTCGAGCACACGATCCCTCGACCACGAGTCCGCTGCTCTAACAACTAGGCCATGTGCCTCCACGCAACTATTTTAAAGGGTACATAAACAACATCACTTTCATCAGTCTAGAACTTGTGAATGTCATGGGGACAACCTCATCTTCTACACCAAACAACATATACAACGCAAAATCACACACACACATACATACAATTATACATATACACACGCACACAATTATACATATATATATACACATGCAAACTCATACACACACATACACACAATTATACATATACACACACACAATTATACATATATACATACACACGCAAAATCACACATACACACACACAATTATACATATATACATACACACGCAAAATCACACACACACATACACACAATTATACATATACACACACACACACACAATTATACATATATACATATACACGCAAAATCACACACACACAATTACACACATACACACACATATTTAAATATATACATACACATACATCATAAAATACAAAGCAAATCATTTTGCTTTTGTTTATATAAGTGGGATATGTATGTCAGAGATAGAAAGAGAGAGAGAGAGAGAGAGAGAAAGAGAAAGAGAGAGAGAGAGAGAGGGAAAGAGAGAGAAGGAGAGAAAGCAGAAAAAAGAAAAAGAAATCATATGTGTGTATGTGCGTGTGTGTTTGTGTGTGTGTATGGGTATGTGTGTGCGTGTATTTGTATGTGTGTATTTGCTGACCTGCTGTATGGTAGAAGGCTTAAGATGTTTGCTTCAGATCCAAGAGATATCGGGTGCGATTTCATTGCATTGCTGCTTGGACAAATGCCATCTTCTATAACCTCGGTTCAACCCGTATGTTGCGGGGGAAATTAGGTCAACGGAAACTTTATAGAAGCCCATCAAGTGGATTGTACGAGAGACTCAAAATGCACAGCGTTCTCTCTCTCTTTCTCATTTTCTTCCTCTTACTCTCCCTCTCACACACATCGACACCAACACACACTACGCCATATTTTCAGATCTTGTCCCGACAAAAAGACAGGATTATATGTATTGAAGTGTTAGTGTAAAATGCTTTACTAGTGTAACTAGAAATTTCGTGATTATGTCAAACGTAAAGCTAATAACTGTTTCTTCCCTGTTCTGCTCTGGGGTGTGTTTTCCTTATACATAACATCTTACGTTCATTCTTACGTTAATTCTTATTGATTCAGGTGTGGCCTTTATAATGATGTTCATTTCTGAGAAAAGATTAGAATATCTACGATATATGCCCTTTACAACTTTCGTACATACGGGTGGGGTTCTTTGCTGTTTTGGAGCATATATATGTATATTTATCTATTTTTATTTATTTATTCGTGTGATTGTGTATGTATGTGTTTGTATGTATATACATAAATAATACATGCATACACACGCACACACCCATATACGTATATATATATGTATGTATGAATAATCCATTGTAACTGAAAGGCACCACTTTCCAATAGTTACTGGTTTCCGATCATCAGACGATAAACTGAACCTGATTTTCTTTTGAATATCCACTGTCTGAATATGTTTGAAATAGGAAATGAAGGTTTTGAAGGCTTATCAGCCGATGATCAGAAACGAGTAGCTCTGAATCCGGTAAATCGGAGCTTTTCTGTTATAATGGATCAAAGAATACTCTGCTTTCCTATTGTGTCCTGTAATTCATCGCTTCTGGTGAATCAACAGCAGTTTATCTCTCTCTCTCTCTCTCTCTCTCTCTCTCTCTCTCTCTCTCTATATATATATATATATATATATATATATATATATATATATATATATATATATATATATATATATATAAGGTAAGCAGAGTTAGCGTTTATAATAACCGACTAAGGGTTAAAATATCCGTATATACTATCGGTATCAGCTACCCGTGTTATCTCTGGGCATGGGTATGCAGGCACACTACGCTCGTAGAGAACAGGTAACAATAGAATAAGCAAAAGTTTATCAGGAATCAAATAGGAATAACCAGAAAATGGAGAAAACCTCAGAGCAACAAACAACACAATTGGACCACATCTAAAGCTTATTATTTGATACAAAACATGACATAACATTAATGTCACATAACAATTCTTACGGCCGTTTCTACTTCCGACGCCAATCAGTGCCTACAAAGAATTGCGAAAATAATATTTTTTTTCATCTTCATTGGACATTCGAACTAAAACACTGAGCTTCATCAGAGTTAATACAAAAGCGTCCAAGTAAACAAGGAAATAAGAAAGAAAAGCATGGCCTAGAGAAGTCTGGAAGCCCAATATATTAATAACATACACACTGCTACCATAGGGCTTCGAAGGCCGTAGGTAAAAGAGTCTCTTTTACTGATTGGCATCGGAAGCGGAAACGGCCGTAAGAATTGTTATCTCACATAAATGTTATGTCATGTTTTGTATTAAATAATAAGCTTTAGATGTAGTCCAGTTGTGTTGTTTGTTCTGAGATTTTCTCCATTTTCTGATTATATATATATATATATATATATATGTATGTATGTGTGTGTGTGTGTGTGTGTGTGTATACATATATAATATCTTGATATTATGTCACTGCTAAGAAGTTGGCTGGCATTAGGTTAATGCTTATAGTTATCTTCAATTCAAACACATTAATTATTCCAATGAAATATATTCATATTCTGTTCATGGTATAGTTAGGTAATTAAGTTTAAAACCAGTGTTATTTCTAAGAAGTTGGCAATCATTAAGTTTGTGCTAATGGATTATAATTAAGTCAAACACATTAAATTTTCTAATTAAATGTTTTCAAAATCTCTCCAGGGTATAGCTTTCCTCATTGTATGAGATTACTAAGCAATCGTCACTGTACTTTCTGGATATGTCTGTAGGTTTGGAGCTCAATGCTGACGAATAAATTGTTAAAACTATTCTTAAATTTAAAGATAGCTATAAGGCATGTTTAGCGGCATTTTGTCCGTCTTTACGTTCTGCGTTCAAATTCCGCCGAGGTCGACTTTACATTTCATCCTTTCAATGTCGCGAAAATAAATACCAGTTAAGTACTGGTGTCAATGTAATCGATTAACCCCTCCCTCGAATTTACTGATCTTGGGATGAAATTTGAACTTAATATAAGTCAATATGAAAAAAGGAAATGGCGACAAACTGGCAGAATTGTTAACACTCCGGGCAAAATGATTATCGGCATTTCGTCCGTCTTTACATTCTGCGTTCAAATTCCGCCGAGATCAGCATTGTCTTACATCCTCACAGAATCCATAAAATAAGCACCGTTGAACACCGGGATCGATGTATTCGACCTACTTCGTCTCCAAATTTGCTGATCTTGTACCAAAATTATAGAGAGGTTTTCTTTAATCTCACGAGATCGACAAAATCGGCACCATCATAACACTTCTCTTTTTTATTTACAAAAACAGCCCTTAAGTTATAACACTGGCTTCCTAGCATTTGTTATTATCTCGTAGCCTGCTGGTCACTTGAAGAGGTCTCAAGAAAACTGATTTTGCTATTAAAGAATAAAAGTTCCCAGTGTTGGATTGGATGTATGTATCGCGCGTTTTTCAAATATCTACAAGATATAAGCTCACAACTGTATTCAAATGAAGCATCGCAAGCAGGAAGCGCAGAAAAGACAGTTCAGTATATCTGTGTTTATTAAAAAGTTAATTTACATAATTTTTTACTGATTTAATCAGACGAGGAAGGACAGTTCAAATAAATTTTTCAAGTGCCTTCGATAATGATTGAGGAAAAAGTTCTTCTCAGCTTGAAGATTTGGCTTAAAGCAGCGATCTCCACTAAATTGAACGTAAGGGCACAGCATCTAAGTGTTGTCTAAGTGAGTGACAACTTAACCATATCACCCAAAACAGGTACGATCTATTCAACA
>NC_042998.1:29341597-29409097 GCF_006345805.1 Octopus sinensis
GAATTTGTTGGACACTGTTTTGGGTTTACAAAACATATCATCCATTTGTATTGCGTGCAAAAACTACGTTCCAAATCTGAGCAAACAAACGTATACAGATGCATTGTTGCCAAATAAAATATTTTACTGTCACGAATTGACAAGGCGAGTGATGGAACCGATGAATGTAGTAGTGTAATTAACCCTTTTTACGGTATCTGAACCACTTCTAGTATTCGTGTATTTGGCGTAATTTACATAAAAATAAACATAAAAATTTACATAAAAATAAACAAAGTGTGTAGGCTGTGTAGGCCTAAACTGCGAACGATTGTGGTAACAGAGAACAATTTTTGAAAATAAAAATTCATGCTTCGTCGAGTTGAAATTCAGAATGCTGATAAAGGTAATAAAAATGTTACAATGGAAGCGATGATAAAAGAGTTGCATGTGAATGAGAAGCAAGTATTGTTTAATCTTATCTGTTGCTGCGCAGCGATACTAGAATGGGTGATGTAGTTGCCTTTCCTGCTGTTACTGGTTATTATTATATGAAAAGAATCCGCATATCTCTTCGATAAAATATGATATTTGTCGCTTGAATAATATACTGTCAAAGAACGCGGAAAGTTCTCGTATAAATTTCTGACATATTGTTATCATATATTTATGTATCAATCGTAATGCTTAGAGTTAAGCACACACACACAAGCACACGTGTGCGCATATACACACACATATAGTCCATTGCAGCTGTGTATGATTCAATGAATTTTCCAGGAATATATATTGTGTGAATTGACCAAGAATAGGAATGAAATAGAAGGTGCGCCTAAAATATTAACAATATAGATTTTTGAAGTAGCTTTTTCGTCATTATACAATGGCACAAATACATTTTTGATTCACTCGGTTTCATTCGTAGGTATTGTAGCTTGATATAAGCAAAGCTATATAATAAACATAAGTGTTTTTTTTTCAAACTATTAATATGTATAAGTTGGTAACATTCATGTCCGTGTATTTTAGCAATTTAAGAAGTGTTCTTTCAAAAATATTTATATGGTGTTACACAATTTACTTCCTGTTATTTTACAGGACATAAATGTTATTTTCATGTCTCAGTGATTTTATGAGTTTAAGTCACTAACTCTTAAAAAGACAAATTATTAACTAAAAATAAATGTCTATCATGATAAACGTACATAAGAATCGAACCTAAAAAACTGGTGGACAGCACTAAATCTTAAACTTTCAATACTATGTAAACAAAATTCTTTCCTCTAGAACATGTGTCTACCTCATGTACTATCGTGGAACACCGTTGGTTACGACGACGAAGGTTCCAGTTGATCCGATCAACGGAACAGCTTGCTCATGAAATTAACGTACAAGTGGCTGAGCACTCCACAGAAAGGTGTACCCTTAACGTAGTTCTCGGGGAGATTCAGCGTGACACAGAGTGTGACAAGGCTGGCCCCCTTTGAAAATACAGGTACAACAGAAACAGGAAGAAAGAGTGAGAGAAAATTGTGGTGAAAGAGTACAGCAGGGTTCGGCACCACCCCTTGCTGGGGACTCATGGATCTTTAGGTGTTTTCGCTCAATAAACACTCACAACGCCCGGTCTGCAAATCGAAACCACGATCCTATGACCGCGAGTCCGCTGTCCTAACCACTAGGCCATTGCACCTCCATACATGTACTATACTAAGCACCTGAATCAGTTTTAAGTAAAAAGGAGTGTAGAGAAACACCAACCCAATGGTGATAAACGATGAAAATTCTCTTAGATGTACAAATTCCCAATCTATATATAAATAAATGATTTACTCTCGTGAAGTTGCCTCAATGGTGATTTCCACTCGTCTTTAATCTCTTGGATTACAACTTTTGAATTAGATCACTTTATTGCAGCGAATGTCAGTAGAACTCAATGGAGTAGGTAGTCTTCATCTCATCGTCTCTGCTGTGTCTCATTTTGCACATAACCCATTGAAGTATTGGCACACTCTCTCCTATCTTGAACTGCTCTTATTTCGAACGTTTCTCCCATAATCATCATCAAAAACGTTATCCTTGTCGAAATTGCTGCACCAAGCTGTCGCTATAATAGCTTCTGCTTAACACTTCTCTTTAACACATCCTTCAGCTAATTCAATCCGGCAATGTGGCCTTCTTAAGCCATTGGATCTTTCATTTTTTTTTCTCGCTAGGATGATCAGATATTGAAACAAGTGCTTACATCTTGGGATGACTTCAGTAGTTTGCCAATTTCCTGCGAGTTATATCAAATATAGGGAATGATAGCAGCAATTGAACGATGTTATCTTAGTGATTTTATTAGAAGTTGCACAAATCAATTTATATATTTGTAATTATCTGTAAAAGAAATTTAGGATAACTCGGGTGATTTATCTCGGAAATAAAGATAATAAAATTTAATATATCTCAAGATATTCCAGCATAGAAAAAAATGGTTTTCATATATTTGATTCTATAAACTAGCTTAGTTGAATCCGATTTCCAATTTGAAAATGTAATTTGTAACTGGATGAATTTAATAGAAACAAAATACCTGTTTACATTTTCAAAGAAAGATAAATACTTGTGAAGTTGTAGAATTGTTTTCGATGCTTCAGGAGATTTAAATGTCTAGACACGAGACAGGAGAACAGTTTACATATTAGAACACTTGACTTGATAACAATGGCTGTGTTCTTCATCTAATATTCATTGTACCACGTTACATTACAAAGTTCTTCTAAACGTCACTATGTTGCACGTTTCTTCTGCTTCTTCTTCTTCTTCTTCTTCTTCTTATGCTTCTTCTCCTTTTTCTTCTTCTTCTTATGCTTCTTCTTCTCCTTTTTCTTCTTCTTCTTCTTCTTCTTCTTCTTCTTCTTCCTCTTCTTCTTCTTCTTCTTCTCCTTCGTATTCTTCTTCGAAAGGCTCAGATATATGAGATTGGCGACAGAAGAAAAAAATTCCCGATATCTCATATGCGGAGATGAAGGATATTTTAAACGTTCGCAAATCCAACAAACTGTCAATTAAAAACAAAGGTAACGTTGACGAGCGAATACGAAAATCTTAATTGGTTTTTGATTTTGTCATTGTTTTTCATTGTTGTTTGTGGATTTGTGGCTGTTGAAATTGTTGCAGCCAAGTATTTGAGCCACCGCCAAGAGAAAGATCATCACTCTTGAATTGCCTGCTGATTATTATTGTTATAACCACTATGCCATATGCCCACGGGCATATGTCGTTGGGGTTAAGAGCGCGGGCTACTAACCCCAAGATTCCGAGTTCGATTCCAAGCAGTGACCTAATAATAATAATAATAAATAATAATAATAATAATAATAATAAATGCCCTGATGCAGTACCAAGCAGTGGCTCTCGTGGCTTCTGATCTTAATTGATTGGAAGTGTTATCATGTACATTGTTTTGTCTTGGTATAAAAGATGGGCTACAGCAAATATTCTGCTCAATACCACAGATTTACTTGTCAGTTGTTTGACCTTAACCAGTTGAGCATGTCCCTTAGTGGCTGACGATATGTGCATCTCTGATCACGAGCAGAAGTAGTGGAGTATCATCATAGCCATGTGTTGAAAGGAATTCTTGGAAGTTTGGATAATTCACCTTTGAAAACATGGGTGGTTCGTTCAACATCCTTAAACAATCCTTATTCATGGACCTTTTGAGCGTGATGGGCTACTCGACCTGAAGAAAATTCTAACTGCCCCCCCCCCCTGCAAGGTCATGCGCTGTTTATCTTGATACATCAATATGTCGCGTACATATGGTTGTGATGCATGTACCTGGTGTACCCTTATCAGACGGGTAGTCATGATGGGTATACTGGGCTTCGTATATTTTATCCCAGTGTCACTTTGATGGCATGCACTGCTCTCTCACTCAATAATAATAATAACATGGAAAAATACCTTAGGAATAAAAAGCCAGGTTCGAAATTTCCCCAAGACACCTGATGAAGACTGGAGGGTATATCAGCCGAAACGTTGTGTTAACAAACAAGATGAGGATAAATATCCGTCAAATGTAAATAATGTATATAATTCCTCATCTCTTAAATATAGAACTGTACTAGCTGCCATGTGTTGGATGGATTTGGGTATCAGCTGAGTCTATTATAAAGATCGTATCGTCGCTTTCCATTGGCTGAGGCGGACAAGCAACGTTTATCGAACCAGATGCTCTTGGCGAAACAAGTTGTGTACTTGACCAGACTGATAGGGCCGAAGTGCAATACTTATTTCTTTGCTCAAAACCTCGATAACTTTTCAGAAAGAAAATAGGGGCAGGTAGAGAATTACTTCCCCTACGCTAAGCAAGTTTGTTGACAGATGAGTTCAGTCCGAATTTGCCTTCATCATTTGGGGTCTGTAAAATAAACACCAGTTGGGGACTGGGGTGAATTAGTCTACTAGAACACTCTGCGAAAATATCAGGCATTGTGCTTTTAATAGAAAGGAATTATATTATCCTTAGTAAGAAAGGACCAAGCTCGCAGAATTGTTAGAGCGCCAGAGAGAAAGAAAGAAAGAAAGAGAGAGAGACAGACAAACAGACGGACAGACAGAGAAAGAGAGAAAGGTTAACACTATATCTTTCGTCTTTACGTTCTGAATTCAAGAGCCGATAGAGTCAACTTTCATCATTTCGAGTCGATAAAATAAGTACCAGTTAATCACTGGGTCGATGTAATCGACTTGGCCCGATTACCGAAATTTCTGGCCTTCTGCCGAAATATGAAATTATGATTTTTATTATGAAGGCGGTGGGTGAGCTGGCAGAATGGTTTGCAGGCCGGATGAAGTGCTTGGCAGTGTTTCTTCCGGTTTAACGTTCTAACTATAAAAATCGATTCGAGGTCGGATTTGCATTTCACATTTTCGGGTCGATGGAATTAGGTGTCAGGTGTCAATGTAATCAACTCGACCTCACACCCGCCAAAAGGTTAGCCTTGTGCCTATAGTAGAAAGGACTACTACTACTACTACTACTGCTGCTGCTGCTAGTACTGCTACAACAACTGCTGCTGCTACTACTACTACTACTACTACTACTACTACTACTGCTACTGCTACTACTGCTGTCACTACTACTACACCTACTACTAATGCTAGTGCTGGTGCTACTACCTCTACTACTACTACAATTACTACTGCTGTTGGTGCTGCTACTACTACTACTACTACTACTACTACTGCAACTAATACTGCTGCTGCTACTACTACTTCTATTATTACAACAACTACTACTACTACTACTATTGCTGCTGATGCTGCTGCTGCTACTACTACTACTACTACTACTACTACTACTACTACTACTACTACTACTACTACTACTACTACTACTACTACTACTATCACTATTACTGCTGCTGTTGTTATTTATGTTTTTTTTTCTTTTATATTTAGCGTTTATTCAATCAGTATCAAATGGACAGCTGACGTCAACAGTAATATGTCCCTTTCCCAACAATGCCTTTATATTAACCTCGGATGCGTTATATTTCTAATTATTTCAGAATAGCATTTCCTTTATTTCCATTAATGCTTATTTTAGTTTACTTTATTGGAAATGGCTCCATTTACAGTATAACATTGATTTCATAAATTCAATCCATTAATTTGCTTCAACCATCTCTTTAGAATCTCAATATTGCCATCTTACTTTATACCAAAGAAGCATGTTACCGTTCTAGGCTATTCCTTTTCCAATTATATTCGCGCTTTTCATTTACCATTTACATACAAAAAGCACTCATACATGAACCACTCCTACATTCGCTCAAATACGCATGAAAACAAAAACAAAAAAAAAGGTGTGTTTGCCTGAGTTACCACATGTGTGTATGCGCGAATACGCGTGCGTGAACGTGTGTATACGTGAATGCCTGGGAAAGGAAGTATAAAATGCGTATACACGAAGGAAAGTAGAAATTGTTCGTTCGAACACAAACATACACCCGTACATACCTACATTTATAAGATCAATGCTTTGTACTTGCACAAGGTACCTGATACACTCGAATTCATGAACTCTTATATGTGTGTGTGAGTATGTGTGAGTGCGTGTGTGTGTGTGTGTGTGTGTGTGTTTATATTTATATGTATATATCGTCGGAATGTAACTTCGGAGTCCAAGTCGGTGGTGGAAGAGTCGTGGGCAGAATTCGCACAGGATGGTCGGTGCGGGTCGAGAAAGTTGAAAAAGCTCCTTTCTTCTGCATTTTGCCTCCTCATTCTGTTCTGTTCTGCTTGAAGGAGCTGGCTTCATTGCGGATTGCACTCCTGCAGACTATCCTATCCATGGCAATCTCTTCCCATGAGGATGGCCGGATGTTAGTTTGAGCCAGGGTCCGTTTGAGCTGGTCTTTAAAACGGAATTTCGGACCTCCTCTGGGTCTTATTCCGATTGTAAGTTCTCCGTGGAGCATGATCCTCGGGAGACGAGAGGGCTCCATACGTTGGACGTGACTTGCCCAGAGGAGAAGATGGCGGAGAATGGTAGCTTCGATGCTGCTGGTATCGAGGGCGTCGGAGGTAGATTTGGAAAGCTGGAAGCCTCTAATCCGTGACCACACATTGGTGAAAAATCTCAGATGGTCGCTCTCCAATGAATAGCTATGACATTGGAGTTCGGCAGCTGGAAGCATGACTGGGCTAACTTCTTTAGAATTACCGCAGCCCCCCCCCCCTTAATGGGAAATCCCTAGAAAAGGTGGGGTAAGCATAAGACACGGCAACTCGATCTGGCCAGCATACCGCGGCAGGCGGACCTCCCACCCAGCACTCGGAACTCTACTTCCACTCATCCATCATCGACAACTAAATCGTTTGTTTCACAACCTCCCACTTTCGGGGCCTGGAACATCTCCACAACAAGAGTGAGATTAATCACCCAGAACGACGTACAGTACTCGTCTGCAAGGAACTTGCCCGCTTCAACATCGACATGACAGCCTTTGAGCACATGAAACTGGGCAAAGCTCCAGGGCCAGACAACATTCTGTTTGAATTCTCATGCAAGGAGTTCCTGAGCTGAGAAATGAGCTGATGCTCCTTATCCTCAAGATCCGAGAAAGCAAGACACTCCCGAACGACTTCCACCATTTACGAGACGATTGTAACAACTATCAGAGCGTTTCACTCCTGAGTATTGCAAGTAATATCTTCGCCCTTATCCTACTCAAACGCCACCTCTTCTCGCGGAAGACGTTCTCCTTGAGTCCCACTGTGGCTTTCGATCGTTTCGCAGCACAATCGACATGGTCGTTTGTGCCGCCAACTCAAGGACAAGTGTTAAGAGCAATAACAGCCTGCAATATTCATATTCTGGGATCTAAAGAAAGCCTTTGAAAAGGTCCTCCCTCCTACAATCAGATTCGCCGCCAATGTGTGGTCACGGACTAGAGGCTTTCAGTTTTCCCGATTTGTCTCCGGTGCCCACGATGCCATCGGCATTGAGCATTTTTTTTTGAGACTCAAAGGGTAGAAAGACAAAGCCAGTCGCTGAGTGAATTGCTTGAGATGATCGTGTCTGTGTAACGGCCACGCGCACGCACCTGTCCAGGAGCTTCTCCACTGCGGCTCAAGAAGTGAGACGTGCAGTCTAGTTGAGGCTGGTTGCAGCGAGCTGCCGGAATCTATCCGCCTTTGTCACGCATGTCTGCCAGGCATTTCCCTCTTCCATCGGCATCAATCCTTGGGCGCTTGAGATTGCCCCCCTCTGCTTGTTTCGCCTTTGGGGTCTTGATGTTGGTGTTTGGTCGTGTTTAATCTGGGACATCATCCTCAACCTTGCCGCGATGGGTGGCCCTACCAGGAGTCTAAGAATCCAGACAGCATCGCTCTCGGAACATTGGGACACATAGGCTCTTCCTCCACAGCAAGGGACGACCATAGAAAGAGATGTATGTATATATATATATATATATATATATATATATATATTTTGCGTAATGAGATAAAAAAACCAAGGCTGTATAGATATTAGAGCATTTATAGATAGAAGGTCTTACAGCTGTTTCTAGGATATTAATTAATAATATCCCTTCATCGGAGACGGTATGGGAGAAAAAATTAAGTCATAGTTAGTTTTGATGTGATACAAATATTCACATTATTCAGCATTACCTGATATCTTTGGGTCTCCCTTTCATATATATATATATAATATATATATATATATATATATATATATATATGTATATATATATACATGCACACATACACAGATAAACGTAATTAGTATTACTACCTAGTTTCCTATAAAAAAATCATAAATGGATCTATAGTCATACATTTCAATGGCTTTGCCTGTCGATGTAACAAATGGATTATTCAAGACAACTCCTCTGTCCGATGAAAAGTTCTCGTACAAAATGCGAAAGTCTGAGAACATATGAGAGTAAATTCATTTTATTTTGGATCCAATTCTCGTGGTTTAGATATAAATCTGTAAATTAATTTACTCGAGTCATTCCTTGTGTACTCTGTATAATAATGATATGACAAATGGTGATGACCAGAACGGTTCACCGTAAAAATTTGTCGACTGACTGGTATAACAATTGCTATAATTGCTATTGTAGTTTCTATACGGATTGCCTTAATGATTTACTTGGTGGCAGTGATAGGGATTGGTTGAACGTATTCTGGCCTAAGGTCATACACGTAATGTTTCATATAAGTCAAAAGATTTTAAGAAGTATGATGAAGAGACAGGAGCGGAGAATTAAAACACACAGGCTTTTAATACCATCCTACAAGAACGGAACGACAATATCTCAGCATTTGCAAGTTTCAGGATCGTGTAATAAGTTCCCCGCCTTACCAATTCGATTTTATTGATCGCTCAATTTTTATATCTTCACGGAGCAGAGCTTTTGCTTTCGCACGTAATATGGCGGCTATTGATTATGTACACACAAGGCCATGCCCAGGAGACAAGAGTTGGCTTAGTTAAAATGCCTGAATCTAATGAGCAATTTAATATCTCGATGGGATAATACATTACAGTGCATGGATTTGTGATTTAATAAGTTCGTATATATCAAAACTTCCAACATACACGTCTACAAACCAGAATATCGATGTATATCAGGATAATGGCTTCGTGATATCACACCATTGCAAAGGTCATGCTTTTTGCATATTCTCTTTTAATCTAATTGCAATTTTTAACAATATTAATACAGTTACTGATTAAACTAAGACTGACTTATTTGATGCTTCTCTCGACCAGGCATTTATTAAAAAGGTCGGCAGTGAAGTGGAGTTGTCACCGCCACCTAAACAAAAAGAGTGGCATGAACGAAGGACCATCACGTACCGGGTTTATGCCAATGAAAAAAAGAAAATAGAAGTCGTCAGTAAGGAGACAATAGTAGAAGCATTAAAAAGAACGGAAGAAGACATAACATGCAAGAGGCATAAAATTCGGTGCCGTGGTGGTCCAATTCAAGAATGAAAGTGTGGCGAGGAAAATGGCAGCGAGAACGTTGACGGAGAGTGGATAGTGGCAGCCGTAATCAGTGGATGTGAGGAAGAAGTTGACATCCTCCATGCTACAGTGAAATATGAAGGCTTGAAGGGTGCAGTTTTGGAAATAAACGTGCAAGCAGAGGCTGAAATATTGGAACAATTGCCTGAGAATATCAGAATGGGATGTGTTATTGTGAGAGTGTGGGTGGAGGGCAGAGCTCCACGCTACAAGTGTGGCCTGAAAGGTCACATAAGAGCTAACTTCCCTTGCTCTCAGGTTGACCACTTGGCCTGCTCTCCAGATGGTCTGCTCACCAGCTGGCCTGCTCTCCTTTTGGCTTGCTCTCCTTTTGGCTTGTTCTCCATTTGGCCTGCTCTCCAGCTTGTGGAACCTCAAAGAGAGATAGTGGCCAACGAGAAAGAGCAGAAATCAACGGAGAAAGACACAACGGAAGAGGATGAGGTACAAAAAGAATGGGAAGAAGGCAGAAGAAGGAGAAAGAGAAGAAGGGGAAAAAATAGTGCTGAACCCCAATCCATTCCAACACCACCTGCACCCTCTGAGACCCACACTTCCCCTGTAGACAGTGAACCCACCCACTCGCCACCAACAACAAAACAAAAAAAAGAGGCAAACAGACAAGATACCGTAAAAAAACATGGGCGAAAAAAGACGTAAAAGAAATATTGAATGACTATCACTGGTGTGACAAGGACAGTGATAGGTACGCTGTAATCTGGAAGAACGTATAGAAGAATTCGTGGAAAAATGTAAAAAGAAAAAATATAAATTGTTTAGATTTGAAATAGATGACGAGATAATAACAGAAATGGAAAAGAGATTTGAGATGAAAATAGAGCACAATGTGTATTACATTCAGGATAAAGTATGAAGGACAGGTAAGTGATGCTAGCGGATGGGGCCGCTAGCATCACTTTCATTTTTCATTTATCAATTTCATATTTCATTTTCCATATTTATGTAATTGTGATGTTTTATGTCCCCAATGTTTGTATTGTCCCCTCTGTGTAGCCCTTTATGGGTAATAAAGAAACGATGTGTTCTGTGTAAAAAACATCCTGATGCGCGGGGGGGGGGGGGTCAATTTTAAATATATGATATGTTTCATATTAATTGGTGCATCTCCGAAACTTTTATGAACTTTTATGTATTTTTGTAAATTTGTATATTTATCTTCTATGTATTTTTCTCTGGAATTTTAATTCGTCTTTTTAATATGTCATTGTATGTTTTATTACCCCAAACTTTTAATTTAACAAATTTATACCAAACTAGCACTATGACCCGGCAACGCCGGGTCATAATGCAAGTATATATGTATATATATATATATATTGGTGGTGGAGTTGTGAGGTGGGTGTTGTTCTAAAGGAATGTTTTATGAAGCTATTTAAATATTTGATCCAAATTCTTTCTTTTAGTAATTTTCTATGTTTTAGGTGTTTCTCTGGGGTGGTGGTGCTAATGAAGTGTAAGATACATGTCTTTTGATAAAAATGTTTGCTGATAGAAGTGTTTTTTTTATTAATATATAATTTGGTTTGGGAAGGGAGGATGGGGGAGATCATGCTAGCTCACATATTTACTTATAAGAAGAAAAAATGGAGATAAGGATGTTAATAAACAATTATTATTAACTTCCTTATCCCCATTTTCTTTTCTCGTTTTAAATGGATATAAGGATCTATTCCAACTCAATCACAGACTTTTTAATCAATTTCTTTTAACTAAACAGTTTGAAATAAACTCTGAAAGTAAAGACGTACGAAACGTCGTTTAAGCCCTTCACCCAGAGTTCTAACGGTTCTGCTAGCTCGTCGCTTTCGTGGAAGAACATATTGGAAATATGTATTCATTACTAAAGTTCCATAAAAACAAATAGATTTTAGAGGATGAAATATTTGCTTCTATAAACACAGGTGCTAAAGAAGCTATTCTGTGCATTCTAAACAAAAGGCTTATGTATTCTACAACAGGCTTATGTAATAAGTGGTGCTTGGGGTGCACGTGACACTTTATAGCTATCTGTATGGCACGTAAAATGGAATTATAAAGATATAAAAACTGTGTTCTCAAAATTTCGTAACCTTATTTGCAGGTCACTCCATGAATTTAAACAATTTCATTTCTTTCGCTATTTTTTATACACTTTTTCTTGCTCATATTCTTATTTACTAAAGTTACTCAGTTCTACATGCGATGAATATAAAGTAAATTTAAGTGATCTGACCTGGTTTATGAGGAAAAAGGGTTGGTCCATACATACTGTAGCCTTTGGAATTACAGTTTCTATGGTCAGCAATATCCCAAGTCACGTGAAATAACAAGGAGTTAACAGTTTGGTGAAGCGGATAATTTTTGAACTTGTTTTCTTTCAAGTACGAGGGTGAGACAAAAAGTAATGCCACTTTGTTTAGGACAGGTATAATTACCAACACAGGAACATGTATCATACATCAAAATGAAGCTGGTCCTCTGCGGATCACATCCCTACTTCTCAACATAGTCACGGCTTCTCCCAATAGCAATGTTCTACCTTCGAATGAGGGTATGTATTCCTGCCCGTAAAATTCTGTTGACTGTACCTTGAGCCACTTCTTCACTACAGTTTCCACTTACTCATCACTGGAATAATTTAGCGCCTTCAGACTACCATCTCTTCGGCCTCATGAAAGAAGGTTTTAGAGGCAATCATTATTCCAGTGACGAGGAAGTGAAAACTGTAGTGAAGAAGTGGCTCAAAGAACAGTCAACTGAATTTTACGGGGCAGGGATACATGCTCTCATTGGAAGGTGGAATATTGCTATTGAGAGAAACGGTGAATATGTTGAGAAGTAGGGATGTGATTCACAGAGGACCAGCTTCATTTTGATGTATGATAAATGTTCCTGTGTTGGTAATTATACCTGTCCTAAACAAAATGGCATTAATTTTTGACTCACCCTCGTATATATATGAGCACGTTATCTACCTGTTTAGTTACTGGGTCAAACTGTTTTCTTTATCTTCCCTATTATTACTTTCAAATTTTGGCACGAGGCCAGTAATCTCGGGGGAGGGGGAAAGTTGATTACATTGACCCTAGTACTTTGAGCCGGTACTTATTTCATCGACCCCGTAAGGATGAAAGGCAAAGTCGACTTCGGCGGAATTCGAACTCAGAACATGAAGTCACTAAATGTTTTTCCCGTCTCGGTAACGATTCTGCCAGCTCACTGCCCTTATTTTCTCTATTATTAAAATAAAAAAATAATTGAATCTTTGACTCATGCATAGTGAACCCCGAAATGATAATTCAGCTACCACGCAACGGATAAGTATATAACAACATGAGAGACTGAGATAAGTGTTGTGGGTCGACATCAACAAAAACTGCTGCAGATTGAGATTATGGATTGAGAACAGTGATAAATGGAATCTGATATATGGGACTGACCCATAGAACTAGTGAATGTCGCCAATAAACTAAGAATATGTTTTATATAATGAGCCGTCTCTTGTAGCGATTTAATAATGTGGTACAATGTGACATCTGCTCTAAGTAATGGATCTATGTTTCTATTTCTGTATTGCCCACAAGGGGCTAAACACAGAGAGGACAAGCAAGGATAGACAAACGGATTAAGCCGATTACGTCGACACCAGTGCGTAACTGGTACTTAATTTATCGACCCCGAAATGATGAAAGGAAAAGTCGACCTCGGCGGAATTTGAACTCAGAACGTAACGGCAGACGAAATACCTATTTCTTTACTACTCACAAGGGGCTAAGCCCAGAGAGGACAAACAAGGACAGGCAAACGGATTAAGTTGATTACATCGACCCCAGTGCGTAACTGGTACTTATTTATCGACCCTGAAAGGATGAAAGGAATAGTCGACCTCGGAGGGATTTGAACTCAGAACGTAACGGCAGACGAAATACCTATTTCTTTACTACTCACAAGGGGCTAAGCCCAGAGAGTACAAACAAGGACAGGCAAACGGATTAAGTTGATTACATCGACTCCAGTGCGTAACTGGTACTTAATTTATCGACCCCGAAAGGATGAAAGGAAAAGTCGACCTCGGCGGAACGTAATCGCAGACGAAATACCGCTAAGCATTTCGCCCGGCGTGCAAACGTTTCTGCCAGCTCGCCGCCTTTTAATGGAATTATGTTTCTCGGGAATGAAGGCAGCTACTTGTCTTTGATTCCCTTCAACGCGGAATTATATGTTTTGCTGCCATCATCCGTTTTGCTGCTTTTCTCCCTCATTTGTTCCGTTTGTCTCTCACATTCACACTTTTTTTTTATTCTTCTCGCCTCTTCTCTTTCTTTCGTTTCTAATCACAGGCATACAACAATGTAATTGTGCTTGATTTTGTAATATAAGAAGCTGCACCAATCTCTATAGCTGTAAAATATTAGTATTTTATAGCATATACTATTCTTCAATTTAGATATACGGATCATATCATCGATTTCATGTGTGTGTGTGTGAGACTCATAAAATTGCTCTTGATGTCAAAATTTCCATGGAGACTATAGAATTACACTTAAGAAGTGGTAGTGATATATTCTGCCATTCATGATTAAGTGGATGGACAATTATTTATTATTCCAGCTGACTAACAATAGCACGACAGATTAAAAACGCATATAACGGCATGTTATGTCATCATGTTCCGTTAATTCCCGTCGCCTTTGTCATCATAAAACCCTTGCCTGGTGATCAAAACCCGTTTATTAATTTTGGGAAACGTAAATATAGATATTCACATTTGATAATCACAGCGGACAGATTGTTGGATTACTATTATTTCGGTAATCTTTTAGGTGGTCCGAAAGTCTTGTCACCCCTTACTGAAAAGTAATAATAATAATAGAGCAACAATCGCCGTGGCACTCCGTCGGCAACGACGAAGTGGGTTCCAGTTGATCCGATCAACGGAACAGCCTGCTCGTGAAATTAACGTGCAAATGGCTGAGCACTCCACTGACACGTGTACCCTTAACGTGGTTCTCGGGGGGATTCAGCGTGACACGGCGTGTGACAAGGCTGGTCCCTTTGAAATACAAGTACAACAGAAATAAGAAGAAAAGTGAGAGAAAGTTGTGGTGAAAGAGTACAGCAGGGCTCGCAACTACCTCCTGCCGGAGCTTCGTGTGGCTTTTAGGTGCTTTCGCTCAATAAACACTCACAACACCCGTTCTAGGAATCGAAACTGAGATCCTACGACCGCGAGTCCGCTGCCCTAACCACTGGGCAATTGCTGTTCCACAGAGGAACAATATAATAACAACAAACACATTTAACTGGTTTTAGAACATTCACTTTCATTGACGCTGACACTCTCACACATCAACAAGGTCTGTACAAACATCATCATCTTCGTGGCACAGAATGATGCGGAGCCATGTCCTTTGTGATACTTGACGAAGCTGTTGTTGTTCATACAGACCTTCTCGATGTGTGTAAGCATTAGCGTCAATGAAAGTGAAAATACTAAAACCAGTTAAATGTGTTTGATATTATAGTGTTCCTCTAAGGCGGCAAGCTGGCAGAAACTTTAGCACGCCGTGCGAAATGCTTAGCGGTATTTCGTCTGCCGCTACGTTCTGAGTTCAAATTTCGCCGATGTCCACTTTGCCTTTCATACTTTCGGGGTCTATTAAATAAGTACCAGTTACACACTGGGGTCGATATAATCGACTTAATCCATTTGTCTGTCCTTGTTTGTCCTCTCTGTGTTTAGCCCCTTGTGGGTAGTAAAGAAATAGGTATTTCGCCCGACGCTACGTTCTAAGTTCAAATTCCACCGAGGTCGACTTTGCCTTTCATCCTTTCGGGGGTCCATAAATTAAGTACCAGTTGCGTAATGGGGTTGATCTAATCACCCCCCCCCAATTTCAGGCCTTGTGCCTATCGTAGAAAGGATTATATTGTTCCTCTATCGTTCTTATTACTTTTCGATAGGGGGTGACGAAACTTTCGGACCATCCTATATCTTTTTCCTTTTAAACCTATATCAAGACTGATTCCACCTTCTTTTCTCGTGACTTTGGAATAGAATTCTAAGTGAACTCGTATTAAATAAGCCTGCTAATGCACATCAGAAAGAATAAAAAGAGTAAAGCAGCTTAGCTTTTGTTAGAAATTTCAAATTTTAGATGATTATCAAGATCTGTTCAATCCTTCTCCAATAACGACAAAATACATATCTATATTTTGAGAAAGATTAACAACAGAAACTTTTACGTTAGTCTGCGGTTTAACTTGAAAAGCTCAATTCGTTGGGGAGTGGCTCTCTTTTTTTAAAAGGTTAGCTTTTACATAATTTCAGTGTATTCTAAAGAACGATAACAAAGATATATTTTGAAATATCTTTTGTGTCTTTAATACCACGAAATAGTAACATTATCATAGAACACAATGCAATGAGATAAATTATCCACTTTTCATTTAGATATGATTCGTATTGATTTTCGATTTCTCCTATAGAATATTTGAGATGGCTTAAGAATAATTTCGCTTATATTCACTTTATTATATGCATTCACAATAACAAGAAAACAAAAGGCTCATGTCTGCTCCAGACAAGGAGAAAGAATGGCTACTTCTTTTGTTTGTTCTATTTTTGTTTCCAAATTACTGCCAAGTTAAAAGATATAATCTTGCCTCTAGGGCAACAAATGTTTTCTATTAGAATTTTGCAAGATGGCGTCTATAGTGAAATAGAAGTTAACTTCAACCGATTGTGCTAAAAAGTTTCTATTTGGTGTCGCCCTATGTTAAAAGAATTTTCCCTCGAGTATAATTCTTATCTCAATAAGCGTAATATTTCCTGAAAAGAAAGGTAAAGAAATTCACGAAACTAATTTTCATTAGACTTTTAAAGTATTTCATTTCACTACCATCGTCATTAATAAGACAATACTTTGTATCGTCGTATATTTCTTACAGAACAACTTATATAACTATTGCTTGCATAATCTGTGAATAATATGCAAGCTTTCAACTTTCACTTTCGCTTTCTCTTCCGTTACAAACCATTGTTCTGACGCTCTGACAGAAAAAAAACGGCATTAGCAAAAAAGCAATTTTCTTTTCTCACCCACCTTCATGCATGATGGATTAGTTTTATGTGAGAAATAATTATCCAACAAATTAGCGACTACAATACATTAGAGGTAAGTTATCTTCAAACCAAATCCATTACCTGATCTTGTTTCCTAGTAAGAACAAAGATGAAACCAGGTTACCTCTTCTCTTAAAAAACTTACAGTTTCTCTTTTGCATCTTTTAAACCCCAAGCATTTTAGCATGCGTTTAAAACAATTATTGCTTACAATATATATGTATATATATATATATATATATATATATATAATATATATATATATATATATATATATATATATATATGCGTTATTGTTAAAAGCTTCTAGCACTTGAACAGACATCAAAGAACAAATGAAGTATCAATCGATATGGCATAGGCATATTTTGCTACAGAGAAACTCCAAAAGAAAGTTGGAATTAATTATTTGATATAAAGCTTAATACTCGGAAATATTTTAATATTCTCATCTCACAATGGATGTAAACGTAACTGTGTGAGTTTAGATAACTATTAATGGTAAAATATATTATATGCACATTATTGATGCTAAAAACATACATAAAGATTGAGTATCAATGTTATATTGTAATATCTGTATATGTTAATAGCAAATATTCGATAATTTAGAATAATATGAGAGTCATATTCTCTCGCTGTTTTCTCCTCACACTCACGATTTCTTTCTCTCTCTCTTACTTTGTATATAAATGTATATAGATATACATACATACATACATACATACATGTATTTAATTAGAGGGTATGTTAACCTAGTGAAGGGATGGTTGCATTGAAAGAAATACTGTTTCAATACCTGGTATTTTCGAGGAATTAAATTCCCTTAAAACAATAGCTATATATTAAGCATATAGTTTATATCCGGATCTATTCCAGCTCAATCACAGATTTTTTCATTTTTTTTTAACCGTAGAACACGGTTTAATCTGAACGTTTTTGACAAAATTTCGTATTTTAGAAGTTATTTCGTGTTAAAATTGTCGTATTTGAGTAATTTCAACCAATCTACGACGTATATTCGGTTAAAGAATGCTACTGCTGTTTACAATAGTAATCAAAGAGGAACAACTTCCGGGTCATCTCTACTAAATGTCACGTTGCCTTTCATCTTTACTGGGACGATAAAATAAGTACCAGCTGAGCCCTTGGCGTAGGGTGTCGATGTAACTGATTTTGCCTCGCCTCCGAAATTGCTGGCATTGTGCCAAAATTTGAAACCAATATTTTCTTCTACGATATTGCATCACTGTTTAAGCGTTGTATAAATAACTCGTGCATGCTGATAGCGAATAATATTCTATCGAAACAAATTCGATCAGATTACATCCGGTTCTTGTTAATAAACGGGTGTTGATATTTCTAATGAAAAGATGTAAGAATATTGCTATGGTGTAATAAATATATCTTCAAAGTGGAGATTTTTAAGCCAAGAAGGTTCCTAGTTTGGGATAGTTTTATCGGATATATGTGTACAAATAACTGACAGGAATGAAGTTAATGGTTTTACACATTTTCTCATGGCAAACAAGACGAAATGGCCATAAAAGATCCAAATTCCTGTCATTTCGGTAAAATTTGTGTAGAAAATTAACGCAATATTGTTTAAAGAATATAAAGATGGATCTATGTCAATCAGTCTGTTGAAAATGGTTAAATAACAGCGTCATCAATTTTGTAAATCACCAATAAACACGTTCCCATCTTATAGAATTTTCCAGTTATTCGACAATATTGATTTCTTCGTCGTATTTTTCTGTCACGCTGACTTTAGAATTAGATTCTTCAATATGGTTTTCCTTCTTTAGAAAGTCAAGATGGAACGTAGTTTAGGGGGAAATTTGGTTTTAATTTATTGCTGGATTGAGATCCTTTTAACTCAAACCACATCTACTTTTGCATTATCACAAGATTGCATCCATCACATTCACACACCCGATGGACAATGAGAAATATATGAAAAGGAAAGAAGTACTGCGGATGCGAACAGAAATCTTTGCCATTTCCAAGCACGACCGGAACATACCATAACGTCCATATACTCCATCAACCCAAACGCTATTTAAGAAAATTTTTTCCCCATCAAATTATGACAAATGTAAAAATCCCATACTCGCTCAAAATAAAAATATAAGCTACGCCAGGTTAATATTATATTAAAACAAAGACATAAGCTACACCCGATCATTATTATATTGATGAATATAATAATGTTCAGACTGTTCAAGGATGCAAATCAAGAGATATAAAGGTAAAGAAATAAAAATTGCCATAAACCTGAGTTTAAATTGCTAGCCTCTGCCTAAAGCCTTATTGTACTTACGAGTGTAAAGAAATATACTGAATACAAGGCGGACACTCAAAACCTGTATTGTACCCTACAACAATGACGCTTTCAATGTCGTAGATATAAAATCGAAAAGAATTGTACGAAGAAAAATTACCAAATGAAAACCTGTAATGTTCTACAATTTACGTTTTGCTCAATAACCACAAATATTGGCCTAAATCATCAATGAGTTGAAAAAACACATATATTGATAACTCAAGTACAAGAACGTATATTTACAGGCTGCAAGAATAAGATTTCGTAATGCACAAGGATATTTATGAAGCATGTGCCGAGAATTAACAGTGAGCGTAAGTTAAAATCAAGTGTCAATAAATGGATCTTTGCTAAAGCTAAAACGAATTCATTGCTTAAAACGCAACAGAGAAAGGAAATTTGTCTGTCTTTACATCAGATCGATAGCCTCAAGCATTCGATTTAACGTCGAAAAAATGTTCACACTTTTATAAACTGCATTGCTTTTAAACATTCGTTGTTAAGTGCAGTAAATTCTTGACAATATATATCTAAATGAAGACAACAAAAGCAGGCTGCCTCTACGTAGATACTCCGGTTGATGGTAGTTGGAGCCAAATATAACACAAACGTTTAAAAACGGGAAGGACACTTCAGTCAAAAAATGCAGTAGAACAAAGAATACTGTATATTGACCATGGGAGGACCTCTCCTGTGAACTTGTTCTAATATCTATTATCTACTGCTAAGTACGGATAAATATTACCTTTTACTATCAATACTGCTTTTGTCACTATTGATTAGTTTCTAATAAGCCCGCTGGTTATTTGCAACGCCGGTACCTGAATGGACACTGACACTCTATGTATATCACTGACGGAGGAATAGCTGCTATCTCTAGCCTGGAAATCTGTCACTGACAAGGCCAAAAAAAAAAAAAGACCGAAATCACATGTTCGGGAAGCCCCATTGATGATAACAGTGGATTATCTCCCGCTAGCGATGTAAACACGAGATCTTATATACACCAGAAATCCATATGACAAATTCTCTCGTGGTAAATAACGTAGTATTTTGTGTTCTAACAAAACATCTACTTTTAATTAAGGATAAATATTACCCTTTGGCATTAATACCGTTTCTGTTGCAATTAATAATATTCACAATAATAATTGTATAAGTACAATATACTTGATCGTGTGAACGATATCGTCTTAACTTTGTTACAAATACGACTTAAGAAAATCTAGTACAATTTTTTTTTAGTTTAAAATGTTAACCAGTAAATTTTTTGGTTCAAAAGAATACGCTACTTCAATACTTTCATTTTAAAACGCATTGGAATCAATAACATCCATTAGCGTTTCAGTTAAAAATTCTTGACATTTAGTCAAATTTCATCTTTAACAGCCAAAAAAAGGAAAAAAAAATATTTTTCTATATTTGATTTAATATTTTTTAATGAAAATCGTTTTTGTTCAATCACCGCTTTGACCTTTCAGATTTTATTTATAACATTTAATCACTTTCTATGTGGATTTTCAAAGAAATGTTTCACCGAATTCGTGGATGCTTAAAAATACGAAATCCATTGAAATTGACATGATTTGAAAAACAAACTGAACCGACGACAAAAAAAAAAGCGAAAGAAATAAAATATCATTCATGAAAAGCAGCCGCACCTTCATAAATTTAACGAGTATATTTTTTCCTCCCAATCATTAGCTTCGGCTAATGATTAGGAGAAAAATTGCTAAAATACATTCATAATTTCCTTGAACAAATTGCCGACAACATATGATGACACGTAACAAATTTCTAACTCGACACATCAGGCAAATTTCAATTTACCGTCGCCTGCATTCCATTAATTAATCAGATCGTAAACGCTCATTACTCTCTCTTTTTAGAAATATGATAATTTGCATTTACGAAATTTCAAATGGACTAAGCAATGCATAATTTAGGTGACATGCTGAGTGAGACAAGTGTGAGACAAAATTCCTGGCTTACAAAGAACTTGCAAGAAAAATAGTACAAGACCCGATGTGCTGTAGAGAACAAAACGGAAGAATATTCAGTTGTAGGGGCACATCAAACAATTACTTCACAGAATATATCTGACATCCGTCGGTGAAGATTGAACAGGGATCTGTACATGTATGTCCGTGCCTGAACACAAGTTTTTCGTGTTTAGGAAGAATGATTACATATATTATCTCCCTTTAAGGCGGCGAGCTGGCAGAAACGTTAGCATGCCGGGCGAAATGCGTAGCCGTATTTCGTCTGTCGTTACGTTCTGAGTTCAAATTCCGCCGAGGTCAACTTTGCCTTTCATCCTTTCGGGGTCGATAAATTAAGTACCAGTTGCGCACTGGGGTCGATGTAGTCGACTTAATCCGTTTGTCTGTCCTTGTTTGTTCCCTCTGTGTTTAGCCCCTTGTGGGTAGTAAAGAAATACATATATTATCTCCCTTTAAGGCGGTGAGCTGGCAGAAACGTTTGCATGCCGGGCGAAATGCGTAGCCGTATTTCGTCTGCCGTTACGTTCTGAGTTCAAATTCCGCCGAGGTCGACTTTGCCTTTCATCCTTTCGGGGTCGATAAATTAAGTACCAGTTACGCACTGGGGTCGATGTAATGGACTTAATCCGTTTGTCTGTCCTTGTGTGTCCCCTCTATGTTTAGCCCCTTGTGGGTAATATAGAAATACATATGTTATCTCCCTTTTAAGATCATCTTCTAAATATTCACTTTGCACAGCAATACCTCGGCCCTAGCGTTTCTACCACTTTTGGAATCCAGTCTGCAAGTCTTCTGCAAGTGAGTCGAGGACCTTCTGCGATTCGATCTGGCTCACGACAACGGTGTTGTTCTCCCTTCTCCACCTCTCTGATATTTATCGAAAGAAAGATCCGATGATTTAGGCCAATAAAGCTTGACCCGATATCAGCGCAGGTGTTACTATAAGAACTTGAAGAACCGGAATATTTACTACAAAGCAACATGCTCTTCTCTTTAACAGGTCCGTTTATTCACAGCCAAGAAATGGTATTTGACATGCAATCTTCCAAACGATTAAAAGGCAAAATTGGTTTGATAAGACTTTGATATCAGAGCGTAGTGAGCCAGAACTAATAGAGAAAAGCAATCAACCAATTACATTAATGTCTCTCTTAATTTTTTGATTTAACAGGATACAACTTAGCAGAATATTATTATATCAATTCTACTCGCTTTTGAATAAATCAAAACATATGAGTTTGTAAATAATGTTGTAACAGGTTATATAATTCCTGCTGTATAACTGGTAAAAAAGATAAAAGATTATTTATACGCATACATTCCAAAGGACAATATGAGTGCAACTTTAAACTCATTTCGACTATATACTTAATACAAAATGCAGTAAAAATTTTCTGTGGTTTTAGCTTCTCGGCTGTTCTTTTTTCTATACGAATTCATATTCACACGTACATGTATGTATACATATGTATGTTTGTATGTAGGGAGATTTTACGAAAAAAAACAACAAAAGACGAAGATAGGTGGTGTACAAAAAGGTATTAGTATAACGCTCAGGAATAGAAAAAGTCTTTTACGTTTCGAGCCTACGCTCTTCTACAGAAAGGGACACAGGAAAGAAAACAAGGAGAGAAAAAAATGTGTGTAGTGGCTAACGATCTGTATGTATGCGCGGATGTATACATGCGTGCATGTATGTGATTTTATATACATCTATAATGTATATGTGTGAGTCTGTATACACACACACACACACATATATCTGTCAGAGAGAGCTCCTATATTTATTGGACTTACTTATACAGAAGCACACACATTCAGACAAATAAATAATATATGCTGTAATCATCCTTCCACATACAATGGATGCATGAGGTTGCATAATTTAAAAGTAGAATAGCCAGGTGCAAACTAACTGTTATGCTCAACCTGAAATTAATACCAGTCATTCCAAGATAATATGATAATACAGATATCCTACAGCCAGGTGAATTAGAGAAATGTATAGTAAGCAGTTTCCAGTGCTCAGTAACATGTATTGCGACATTACAATGGATCTCACGTTATATCCATGTGTTTTCGTGTGTCAAGTCATTTCAAAAGCGACAAAAAGTTTTCACTTAATTTGCATGTAAATATTCCCTGTGTATGATATTGATTCGGTTATTTTACCTTGATCTTTGGAAACACTTCGAAATATGCTATGCCGCGTTCCCAAGAAGACCTCCACTATTGTATAGCTTTCTATCGCTTTGTCATTCTAACATTTAATGAAGGTTTCTGTAAGAGAGACAGCCTTTAATGTTCATGTTCTTCAACGGTTCGAATTTCTTTCTTCTTAGTGATCATCTCTATATTTCCGTAATTCAGAGTCAATGACAACATACCATACACTACTCGACTGTGTAAGAAGATAAAATAATTATAGGAACACTCTCTCTCTCAGTCTGGCTTACACACACACACACACACACACACACACACACACACACAAGCACGTCTGGCTTACACACACACACACACACACACGCACGTAGTTCACGGATGAGATCCAGAAACTCTCCGTATAGAAGACACTATGGTCAAACGATTCAAACTTAAATTCCGATGTCTTTACAGGGGATCATTCCACGGGGTAAAGAAAGGTTATAAGAGGGATCAATTTGAGCGGATATAGAGGCAATTATACGGATAAACAAATTAGACACATGAAATATATTCAATATATTAAGCATCAAATACAAAGTATGTTTATATGTATACATGCAAAATGAGAGAAAGCAAAAACTGGAAATCTTCAGATGAATTCTTATGTATAAATAAGAATATATATATATATATATATTAGAGAGAAACCGCTATGTGGACACCCTTATGCTAGAAATCGATCCGCTATGGTCTTACCACTAAGAAATGTTCTCAAGAAAAATTATATATATATATTAGATAAAACCACAATTAGGCAAATCAAACAGTGAAAAACATAAACCAAAACATAGAAATAAAATTAATTAATTTTTCCCTGTAAGTTTGGATTTACTCCCTAATATTATTATTATTATACATATATATATATATATATATATATATATATTTATATTTAGAGGTCCAACTTACACAAAATGCAAATGACAGCGAAAATTAAAGGGGTGCAAGAAAGAAGTTACAACTGTTTCTTGGGGCTCCGTGATCCATAATGATGTTGTTAAACTTAGTACATCACAACATCCTGTAGTATGGCTGTAACTAACATTGGATGAGACGAGCCTCCACCATCAGGGTAGAGATCTTACAGTTCTGATCTTAATGCAGAAAAGTTCAAAGATGGAATAAGTAAATGTGGAGATCTAACTGCATTAGAAGGATGCTGGTGGTATCACGACAGGGAATAGTGAGAGGAGAAAAGATAGTTCAAGAAGAGTAGGAGGTTCATAATGACTGTACTAAAGAAGGTAGGAGTAGAAGTGGAAACCGCCTCCAGAAACAGCTGTTGAATTTATAAAACTTTTCTTCCTCCCCTTTCCTTATCGTTTGTACTCTGTTTAAGTTGGAATTATAAAAATAAATATCTACAGATTTATAGTTAAAAATTCATCGTCTGAAAGTCACCCCTTTTTCCTTCCTCTCGTTTTGCATGTTTACATACATGCAGCATACTTTGTATCTGATGTTTAGTGTATAAAATATATTTGATGTGTTTAATTTGTGTATGTGGGTGTGTGTATCCCTATATAATTACGGATAAAATCGTTATTTTGAATAGCGATCAAAACACGTGGCAGCATGGAAAGAAAAAAAACATATATTATAATAATTATTGAAATTATAAATAAGGATATCTAAAAGATATCATCATGCTTGAAATAGCAGTCAAAACCTTGTTCTATTTGTCTATTTGTCCTTTCATTTTGTACTGTATTGAGTAGTTGATGTGGTTTTAGAGTCAAGTTTTGACTGCTATTTCAAGCATAGTGGTATCTCTTAGATACCCTTATTTATAATTATATATATATATATATATATATATATATATATTCCGCTTTTAAAATGTCACAGTGTGCCAAGAGACATCGTTGTGTTTACTTCGCAAGTTGTGGAATTTGTATTTTCGTGATCACGTGTATGCTGTAGTCTGCGATTTTTCTCTTTGACAGGAAGCTGGGACAAGCAGCAAAAAGGAAGTTTTGTGTTAAACTTGGAAAGTCTGCTACAGAGACATTGAGCTTGCTTCAGCAGGTGTAAACTGTTGAGGCAATGGGTCGTACGTAATGTTTTGAGTGGCCCGGACGTTTTAAAAGCGGAAGTACATCCCTGAAAGACGATGACCGATCTGGAAAACCTGCCACGAGCATCATCCTCGGACATGTGGAGAAAGTTCATCAGCTTATGCATGAAATTTTGAAGCGAGGACATCTGGCGAAGGAAAGACATCTGGAGAAGGAAGGACATCTGGCGAAGGAAGGACATCTGCCGAAGGGAAGACATCTGGCGAAGCGAGGACATCTGGCGAAAGCGACCGGATCTACGGAGCATGAAGAATTGAATTCTTCACGACGACAATGCAACCTGCGTCTGAGCTCTCCTCATCCGCGAGTTTCTCTCCAAAAGCAACATTGTATCGTTTCTGCACCCGCCTTATTCGCTAGATTTAGCATCTGAAGACTTCCAACTCTTTCCAAGATGAAAAAGTAGTTCAAAGGTCACCGTTGTCGAGAACCAGATCGAATCGCAGAAGGTCCTCGTCTCACTTACGGAAAAAAAAAACTAGCAGTCTGGATTCCAAAAGTGGCAGAAGCCATAGGATCGGTGTACTGCTGTACAAAGTGAGTGCTTAGAAGGAGATGATGTTAAAAGTTGGGTAAATAAGTTATTTTTTATTAAACATAACTAGCCCGGAAAACTTTTGCTATACGGAGAGAGAGAGAGAGAGAGAGAGAGAGAGTGAGAGATATATGCGCACACAAACGTATATATACGTATATGTATATGCGCGCGTGTGTGTGTATGTGTAAAAAGAACACCTCTATCAAGAAGATGTGGCTGATATAATCTGGAAATGTTGATAACAATGAATTTGGGAACGTTATTGTTCTAAACGAAATATACTCTGATACTCAGATACAAAGAAATATTAATAAAAACACTGAATTAGAACATAGTCGTTTTTCAATAAGATATATTTAAAAGAAAATCTTATCTCGCTACACAATATACGCACATGGATATTCACGGACGTATATGTATGAATTTACTTGTGTATATTTCTCTGTACTTGTGTGAGCGTGATTGTGTATGTTCTATGAACGTGTCTGTCTGCAACAAATATTTGAATTGGTTTTCAGGACGACACCTGGCGCTCCATCTTTGTATATGATAATGTATAATTTTTCGTATACGATTTTTGCATAAGTGTGTGCGTGTTTGTGTTCCGTGTATCAGTGTGTCTGCAAGAAATGTATGAATTGGATTTGAAGAAGGTACCAAGTGCTCTAATTTAGTAAGAAGTTTAATTTTTTTCTGTTACTACGAGTGCTAAAGCTATTTGATTCGGACTTTGCTCGCAGTATAAGTGTCATTGAAAAATGTCTGCTATTGTTTACCAGAAATAAATTTCGAAAATAACTAGATAAAATAAAAAACTGAAAAATATAAAAATATAATATACGCATAAGTATATAAACGGTGAGTACTAATAAAGTGATTTTACTGCTGCGCTCCATAAGTAATAAGTACACTATATTTTTCTCTTGTACTTTCACATAGCGTTATCTATAACGATGTTATGTAGAAAATAAGAAATCAAATTTTGTTGATAAGTAGATTCGTTTGACTGTCGGAGAAAATGTCTTCCAATATTCCAACTTCGGAGTTCAAATCCCACCGAGGCGAACATTGTTTTTCATAATTCCCAAATCGATAAATTATAGTACCAATCAAGTTCCGAGTTCGATTTAATCGAATAACGCCCTCTTCTATAATGTTAGGCCTTCACCTAAGGTAGGAACGTACGTGTTTATAACCGTACATCTGTATATGCATCCACATTATAGAGAGCAAGGCAAGCTCCTTCGCTATGTCAATAATACGTGATATAACAGTTATGTTGTAAATAAATGTCTATAAGCACAAATTTAATATAATCTACTTACATCTGTCCAACAGTTCCGGCTTAGTTTATTTGTTTTGCATTCTTATTCCATTCATCTTATACGTAATAAGGCGGCGAGGTGGCAGAAACGTTAGCACTCCGTTTGAAATGCTTAGCGATATTTCGTCTGTGTGAGTTGGAAGTGTTGGTATTGCTGCCGAAGTGCGTCTGTATAGTAAGTGTAGTTTCTGTTGGCTGTTTCCGTGTTGTTGCATGTATAGTTGCTGTTAAAATTTGTATAATAGTTTTTGTTCGAAAACTATTGTGTTTTTTCCCTGTAGGGGGGAATACTAAATTGCTGGCAAGATGCCAAAAAGTTTGTATTCGACAGATTTAGAGGCCACAAAAGTGGAAAACGTAGTATTGGAAGATGTTTCGGATTCGTCTGAGAGCGAATTCCTACCGTTGCAAGGAAGAGTGTCGAAGTGGAAAGACTTCAAACGGAGGCGGGTAAACAGAAAAGAAGTTTTGCATCTGCAGCTGGAGACTGAACTCGCCAACTGTCGACGAAGAAAAATGACGTTTTAATGTGCAAGGACATGATAAAAATTCAAGACGGCGTTGTCAAGGTTCAACTCCCAGAAAAGCTTTTATTGACAGAGAAGAAAAAAAACCAATTATATTTAAAACATACTGCCGAAAAGAAAGAAAAATCGAGCGACTAAGCGAGGAGAAAGTAGAAAAATGTCTAAAGCCCTTATAGCAGGATATAACATATCTAGCCAGAGGGAAAAAATTCGGTACCATCGAGGTACACCTAAAAAACATATAAACTGCACAATCGAACTCGATAAAATCCTTGGAAACAGAAGATGTGATTTTAATACCAATATACATTGGTATGAGGACTTCCCAAATACAAATACCAAATGTCCCACCTCAAGTCGACCCTATGTGGTTGATGGCGGCAGTCCTTCAGAAAGAGTAGATGAGATAACAAAACTTCAGGCTACCGTTGCAGAAAAGGCAAATTGGACCGCCAACACGGTCCACCTGTTAATTCAAACAGAACGGGCTCTATTAGAACAGCTTCCAGAAAAAATATAGGTTTGTCGATGCAAACTGCAAAAATACGTGTGTATGTGTGTTATGCAAGAACACGTGCACACTTATATAAGGCAAAATACTTGAAAAGTCTATTTCGCAATCACTAGTCTTCGGGTTCGATCCCACATTGTAGCGCGTTGGCCTGATGTTATTTTGTATAGATTCCAAAGCACTTGGATCTTGTTTTTACTCAATTTCCGATGGGGGAAACTGTACAAAACCTCGTAGGATGGGTGTATTTGCAATTCAAAAGTCAAACCTTGCCCCAATATGTCACACAGATGCTACCTGAGAAAGACATGAAAGCTAGAAATATCTGTGGAATACTCGGTTGCTCACATACATTGAGCCTCATATTTCAGTTGGGTAAAGAACTGAAATCTTAATGATTGGATATTCTGTCCATGATCAACTACACACGCAAAGGTTTTTTGAAATATTGGGATACAACAAGTCAAAGATTATCTTTGTTTGAGGTTTCCTCATATGGCAATGAGGCTAGAAACTTTAGTGCAAGAAGTGAAATTGATAGTTCCTACATCGTGCGACCAATTATGAATCTCGTATAGAGGTTCATTAAGCTTAACGCGCAGAATTTCAACTGACGGAATCGATTACCAAACGACGGTAACTGAATATTATGTAGCGAAGATAATATTTCACGAATGAAAGATGCGATCTGCACATAAGTCATAAACGTAGTTAAATAAGGTTGTAATTGATGGAATCTTGGTATTGAGGTTGAGGTCTTCCTGTGAGGAAGACATACTGGTTACGGCACAAAGTTTAAAAATTCACGAGAAGTAGCTTTCAATGACAAATTCTAAATAAATATTAAATCGTTAATCTCTTAAAACGTTAGTGTTTCTTAACACTTTGTTTTTATCAATTCCATCTCGCTTTAAATCGTTTGAATAATTTTGTATTAATATATTAATAATTTTAAACATACTATGGTACTAGTTGTTCACTATAACCAACGTACGAGGGGCGTTCAATAAGTAATGCCCCTGACTCACTTCCCATAGTAGTAGAGCAACGAAACTTGGCACAGTTATTAGTCTTTTTCTACATAGGAACCACTCAGAGTTACGCATTTCTGCCATCGTTTGATGCAGCGCTGGAGACCGTTTTTGTAGAAGACCCCAGCTTGGTCCTCCAACCACGACGTGACTTTAGAAATCAAGGCTGCATCATCTGTGAAATGCTTTCCTTTCAAAAAAAACTTCATGGCTGGGAAGAGGTGAAAATCAGAGGGTGCAAGGTCAGGAGCGTAGGGGGGATGGGGGAGGAGTTCATAGCAGCACGCCTGTGCTTCTGATCTGGCGACACGCGAGTTGTGAACCGGAGCGTTGTCCTGCAGGAGGAGGATGCCTTTGCTGATCTTGCCCCGCCTCTTGATTTTGATAGCTTCTCATAATTTCCTCAAAAGTGAAGCATAATAGGCTCCTGTAATTGTGGTACCCTTTGCCAGGAAATCTGTCATTACTACTCCGTCCTGGTCCCAGAAGACTGTGAGCATGACCTTGCCAGCGGAGGGCTGCACCCTTGCCTTCTTTGGAGGAGGTGCGTCACGGTGCTTCCACTGCATTGACTGGGCTTTGGTCTCTGAATCATAGTGATGGACCCAGGTTTCATCCTGTGTAATCAGTCTTTTGAAAAATTTTGACTCATCTTCTTGGCACATCTCCAAATTCATCCTCGAGCACTCGACGCGTTCTTGCTTCTGGAAAGGTGTGAGCAACCTAGGAATCCATCTGGCAGACACCTTTTGCATATGCAAATGGTCATGAATGATAGTTTCCACAGACCCGGTACTAATCTTGACCTCATGGGCTATTTGGCGAATAGTTATGCATCGATCTTCCAAAATGGCAGCCTCAACTTGACGGACAGATGCCTCATCAATGGCAGAAGGGGGTGACCAGATCTGGGAGCTGTTTCCACAGAATTCTGACCATGTTTGAATTCACGATGCCAGCGTTTTACAAGGTCATATGATGGGGCATCATCACCATAAGTTACTTTCATTTCATCAAAAGTCTCCTGTGTTGTGCGTCCTTTCAAACACAAAAACGGGATCACTGCTCGACACTCAACAGGCTCCATTTCACACTTGACTCAGTTCAAACACCTGTAAATCAGAAACCACAATTATCTCAGAGCTGTAGAGATATAAATAATTGCACATGAAAAATTTCAGCTAGATCAAACAACTGCAAGTGGGTCAGAGGCATTACTTATTGAACGTCCCTCGTAGTAAAGAATCAGACACTTCACTATTATTTGATAACAATATTTGTGTATAAATTACTTAAAACTGGATGTTATTTAGAACACACAATATGGCGATAGTTACCATGAGAGAAGCTTTCATATTGGCTTATGACTTTACACATAAAAGTATATGATAAATTAAGCTTAACCAATAGCATTTATAAGAATTTACACTTTATTTTATTCATAAACAGATACATTGATTATGTTATTTCGGCTTGGAGATGACCTTAACCGACCAAGTCACTTATGCGAGTTGGATTGCCAATATATTGTAGAGCAGCTCAGCCTAACTCCGAGGAAGAACATTGGAAATAAGTAATTTTAATACGATTACCAACTCAGTCATGCACCGCAGTTATTTTGGGTATCACGAATGTCAGATGTACCAATACAGTCCACAAAATGAGACAGAAATGAAGAAAATTTCTTTGTATATGACAAAATATTTCATGGCAGACAAATTACAATCACGTTTTCTTTTACAATTATATTTCATCTTGTCAATTCAAATATCATTAAATGCACTCTAACTACAACTGATCTTCACAAAAGATGAAATATAAAATATATTTCAACTTGTAGACAAAGTAACGCTGAGAAATATATATTGTTTTAAAGGAATAAAGAAATCAATTTATGTGAGCCAAGCTGAAGGGGATTATAATTAAAAATTCTTTCGCAACTGATTCTAGGATTTGTTGCTGTCTTAGACAAGGGACAGCTTCCCATTCATATTTCTTGTTAACATGGGGTTTCAACAGATGTGTATATATATAGTCACATACACTTACACACACATTTATCAAGGGACTTTATTACTGCGGATCCATGCGATAATTTGTACGTTATACAATGTATGGTAGACGTAACTGTAACGATTTCTTCTGAGATCGATCTTTGAAGGACAATAATTTTTCAGGTAACGCTCCCCCACAAAACTTTGATCGAAAATATGGTAGACTAAAAGAAAGTGGCAGTGATTCGGGAGGAGAGAGAAGCAAAAGACGTAGACCCGGAGGAACAGTAATGGAAGTTAAATATAATGTCATGTGTCAACCATTTAGAAGTATTTGATTGTTAATTTTAGCAGAACAGATGTCAAGCAAAGGTAAAAGAAAGTCAATGACATTTTTGACGGAAGACAACTATACAGAATGTGATGGCATTCATACAAACAATAAGCTTGCACATGCGCACACCTACATATGCATGTGTAGTTGCCCTGATGCTACCACAGATATGGAAGCACTGGGTACACAGCGTATGATCGCACACGGAAGGGTATACATGCTAGCTTACACATACAGACTCACACGTAATAAATAATATCTAGGGAATGGTTTCTAATTTAGGAATAAGCCCAGGAGTATTGTGGGATGGGAGGTGAGGTTAGCCGATACCATCGACACCTATACTTGACCGGAACTATACTTTATCGACATTGAAACTATGAAAGGCAAGGATTTTATCGACATTGAAACGACGAAAGGCAAGGATGAACTTAGCTGAAATTGACCCCAGAACGTGAAGAGTCACAAAACACTTTTTCGACATTCTAATTATTTTGAAGCCTCACTGCATTTGACCAGGTATCTAATGTACATTGTTTTATTAAGTGGGACTACGTACATTAGTGGCACTATGTACATTTAGTGTCTGCATGAACTCCACCGTACAGAAATACTCGCATTGGTTTAAAATGCAAGTATCTAGAGGCCTTAATCTGAACTGAACCTCTCAGTAACCTCGGACGATAGTAAAATGTAAATGCCCCGCAATCGCATTTAATAATCCCTAGAATGGACCGATTACATTAATAGTTTAGTGGAATGCTTCCCATGTCTTTGTAATCTGTAAAGGTACACTCACAATGTATATATGTATATAAGCTTGGTACATATATGTACTCACTTAAATCGTAAGCAGACGAGAATCACCCGTTCCGGGCGCCGCCGAACCTCTTTTTTACATGGTTTTGCATACCAGTAAATATGTATGTATGTATGTATGTATGTATGTATGTATGTATGTATGTATGTATGTATGTATGTATGTATGTATGCATGCATGTATGTTTGTATGTATGTATGTATGTATGTCTCTCCTTTTTTTAATTATTATAAAACTACCACTGAGGAAGGAGCCGGTTTCCAACAAAGGTACAAGGCTCCATCTTTGGGATGTAGTTAACACAGACACATTCATATTGGGAACTTGAGAAAAGTCTTGCATATTTTTAGTGTTCCACTTACAGATTGTACTTTTAATATACGAGTCAGCCGGTCAATTTCTCTACCTGAAAATCCCAGTTTATCCAGATTCTCCTTTAAGCATTTACTAACAAAACCTAGTGCTCCAATTATTATTGGTATGAATATGAATTCATAGTGTGGATATAGAAGCTGAAGGTTTCAAAGCAGTTGTCCATAGATATCCTCTTTTTCTTTCATTTTCATATCTGCAGGGAAGCTGATCTCTATGATGGTACATACCTTTGTCCCTCTGTCCCAAACAACAATATCTGACCTGTTATATTTACATTTGATAGAGGTTCTGATGGGAATATTCCACCAGTATTTTTTGAGTTGATGTTTATCAATGTATTCCATAACAGGGGTTTTCTACCTTTATTTCAGGGCAGTCTTTTTCGCAGATAGTATTGTAAATTGTTTTAGCAACATCGTGCTGCATAGAGAGGTAATACCGTGACGTCATTTTAGGACAGCTGCTCATCAAATGCATGAAGTCTTCCACAGAAACATGACATAGCCTCAACCTGCGGTTGCACCTTGGGATTACAAGAGCGTCGCTATCTCTCTTGTTCACCAGGTACTTTGTGGCAATTTCCTGTTCCTGGATTGCAAACGCATAGCCTTCAAAGTGTGATGTGATGTAGTTGTCTTGTGTCTAAGAGTGGCTGCTCTTGGTGTCAATTCTACTGTCTTCTTCAAGCTTCCGGGCAACATACCCATGCATGGTCTCTTCACTGCATTAATATATTTATTTTTGCAGCTTTGTTTAACATGTATGTATGTATGTATGTATGTATGTATGTATATATGTATGCATTATGTATGTATGTATGTACTATGTATGTATGTATGTATTATGTATGTATGTACGTATATATATATATATATATATATATATATATATATATATATATAGAGAGAGAGAGAGAGAGAGAGAGAGAGAGAGAGAGAGAGAGATACAGACAGACAGACAGACAGACAGACAGACAGATATATAGATAGATAGATAGATAGATAGATAGATAGATACATACATACATACATACATACATACATACATACATACATACATACATACATACATACATATATATGTATATACATACATTCATACACACCTTCATACATGTTCTTCAGGAAGGCAGGCATTGGAGAGATCTTCCGTCTCGGGCCTTGCCTGAATCTGTATCACCCAAACGGGTCACGTATGACATAATATGAATATCACGAGGAGCGGGGATAGCGGAGTAAGTGTGAAATTCCTTAGTTAAAGTGTCGCAAAATAGTTAGAACCAAGAATCAGAGGTTACTGTTTATTATGGTAACGATAAATAAGGGAGGGGTAATTGCGGTAACGATAAATAAATTAAGGCGGCGAGCTGGCAGAAACGTTAGCACGCCGGGCGAAATGCGTAGTCGTATTTCGTCTGCCGTTACGTTCTGAGTTCAAATTCCGCCGAGGTCGACTTTACCTTTCATCCTTTCGGGGTCGATAAATTTAGTACCAGTTACGCACTGGGGTTGATGTAATCGACTTAATCCGTTTGTCTGTCCTTGTTTGTCCCTTCTATGTTTAGCTCCTAGTGGGTAGTAAAAAAAAATATAAATAAGGAAAGGGAAAAAGGTGGTAGCAAATCCGAAATCCAGGAAGCAGTCACATGATCGTTTTTTTTTTTTGTTTTGGATGTGATTCAGTATGACTGTGTTCATAGCAGCAAAACCGTTCGAAATGTAGGATCATCATTCTACGGTGGGTCTCACGTGAGCTTTGTAGAGGCTTACTACTTACTAGGTCCTGGATTATTTTCTGACTCTGAAGTGGAAGCTGGCTCTATGTAATTCAGACTTTGCAATGGAGAAGAAAGATACGCATCCACTCTACCAGGATTAAAAGGAATTCTAGAGACCTCTCTCGTACACTGTTCATCATTTATCTGCTGCTTTTGCAAGCCTAGACAAGCTATTTTGTGGAAAACTGAATGTCACTTATGTATGAGTCAAATATCCATGCTACCGATGTTTTCCATGGGGAATACTTCGGCTTGAGATCTGATACATCTTGGCATCAGTGGCTTTGGTGGTATTGTCAGAAAGCTAAGGCGGCGAGCTGGCAGAAACGTTAGCACGCTGGGCGAAATGCGTAGCCGAATTTCATCTGCCGTTACGTTCTGAGTTCAAATTCCGCCGAGGTCGACTTTGCCTTTCATCCTTTCGGGGTCGATAAATTAAGTACCAGTTACGCACTGGGGTCGATATAATCGACTTAATCCGTCTGTCTGTCCTTGTATGCCCTCTCTGTGTTTAGCCCCTTGTGGGTAGTAAAGAAATAGGTATTGTAAGACAGTAAATAGCCGGAACGCGATTCCGCAAGGAGTCTCATTTGATGTTTCGATTATTCCACCAATCCAATGCTATAGTTTGGAATTTATATCATCTCCAAAAGAATGAAAGACTCTACTTATAAGTCGATGGGATTTAATGAGATTGCACCTGCTTTATAAGAATTCAGGAAATACAATCATTTAAGGCTCCACAAGTGATGACGTTCATCACTGGATTAAATAACTAAATATACGTTAGCATATGCAAGCATTTTCCCAACAGATTTATTAAAAAATTGAGCCATGCCAAGGTAGAAACCGTATCTTGCTTCATATATATCTCTTGTCAATAAATTTATAATAATCCAAGCGGAAAAAATCCTTGGGAAAGTTGCCATTCGTGAAAATGAGCTACAGTTAAAAATACGAAAATTATGTTTTCCTTTAATAACGGTTCTGCGATTTTCTTTTCTTTTCTTATTTACTTACTTTTCGTGCAGATCAATGAAAGTAAAATATTTCCCTAAATACAAGCGTTTATAATTGAAACTGAAATTGAAAAATAATATATGATGAAAACCTTGTCGAGATATATTGAAATGTATGGCAGATTTTATTAAAATAATCTTTATTTTATTTACAAAAGTAAAGGTTTTTTCATAGATTTCAATTACTACTAGGATCAAGCGGGTATATTTTAAATTAAAAGAACTAATCATACAGAAATTTTTTCAAATATATTAACAGAATATTTATCTTTCTTCAATTTCAAACTTGCTCTCTGCCATTTCGCATTCACATACATACATACGTACGTACATACATACATACATACATACATACATACATACATACATACATACATACATACATACATATCTCCATGTGAATGTATATGTATGTCTTTGCAAATATATATTTACATACACACACACACTCACACTTATGCACACACGCGCACACGCACACACGCGCACACGCACACACGCGCACACGCACAAACACACACTTACACAGGCACTCACGCACTCACGCACACACACACATATATATATACACACACACACGTGCTACCATACGCAAGTAAGTTTTATGTATTCATACTGACAGACAGAAACACACGCATACTCACACACACACACGCACACATATATATATTCGTGTATATATATGTATATATACACACACACACACTCACACACTCACACACACG
Organism: Octopus sinensis; assembly: GCF_006345805.1. Lineage (NCBI taxonomy): Eukaryota > Metazoa > Mollusca > Cephalopoda > Octopoda > Octopodidae > Octopus > Octopus sinensis. The sequence goes on from NC_042998.1 coordinate 29,377,837, forward strand.
TAATATACGTATATTTATAGGTGTCTTAAAGACATAACTCAATGGAATGGAACCTATGTATGAATTTGGAGAATTAAGTTAAAGAGTAGATTGAATGATGCACAAAATTAACTCTCAACGCTTTGAAACTATCTTTTGAGCCGACTACTCAAACATTTCATATATTCATATAGTCCTAGGCATCCATACGTACATAGATGCATGCGTGCATACATACACGCATATCCAGGGTGATTCAAAAGTCGCCATACATAGGAACAATTTATCTTTTTTATAAGATACAGTTTATAAGAACAGTTCTTTTTTTATTTCACAGGCTCTATTTATGGTTACTCTTGTTTTGAATACACATTGCAGCACGTTTACCCCACTCATTGTGAACTCTTAATATCACATCTGGTGATACTTGTGCAAAGGAGTTGGTGATGCGTTCCTTCAAATGATTTATGTCTTTTATCTCTTTCCGCAATATACCATGCCTTTCAAATACTCCCAAAGATAGGGGTCAGATCCGGGGATCTTATAAACTGTTTCTTATAAAAAAATATATTTTCCCTATGTATGGAGACTTTTGAATCACCCTGTATATAAGCGTACATGTGAGGATATATTCACACACTCACGCACACATACTCTCACATGTATATATACATGAATATATAGACAAGCAGCATCTTAGAGATCTCGTTTTCTCACTTCTGTGTAAACCTAATGCAAAAATTGTGCCGGCTTTTGTCTATCCCCATCTCTGTTTTACTATATATGCAGTTTAGGATGACTAAATAAGAGCATATTTGGTAATTGAATAAAGCAACTCTAATCTAGCAGTAACTAAATGTATTTCAATAAAAATTTGTGATAGTTTTTTCGATAAGCTTCTTAGAAGACTGTTCTCTGAATCAGCTTCAGCTTCGTTGACTGCGTAAATGTGGGACCAGATGCATTGGCATGCGTGCACTATGTGATCGCTATTCATTTCGGGCATCACTTGAACCAAGGCGGCCTTGGTGAGACTGTGGCGAGCTGGCAGAAACGTTAGCATGCCGGGCGAAATGCGTAGCCGTATTTCGTCTGCCGTTACGTTGTGAGATCAAATTCCGCCGAGGTCGACTTAGCCTTTCATTCCTTCGGGTCGATAAATTATGTACCAGTTACGCACTGGGGTCGATATAATCGACTTAATCTGTCTGGCTGTCCTTGTTTGTCTCCTCTGTGTTTAGCCCCTTGTGGGTAGTAAAGAAATAGGTATTAGCACACCGGGCGAAATGCTTAGCGGTATTTCGTCTGCCGTTACGTTGTGGTTTCAAATTCCGCCGAGGTCGACTTTGCCTTTCATCCTTTCGGGGTCGATAAATTAAGCACCAGTTACGCACTGGGGTCGATGTAATCGACTTAATACCTATGTCTGTCCATGTGTGTCCCCTCTATGTTTAGCCCCTTGTGGGTAATAAAGAAAAAGGTATTGTCATAATGTCGGTTAGACTGTCTTTCACCAACGCTCCCTCCAGATGTAGTAATCCGTGTAATTTGAATCTAGTGAGTTTTGGAGGCCACGGGTTTGGTGTTATTCGGTTGTAAACGTTGTCTGACGTCATACCTGTTTCATGGATTTTGCGAAAAGATGTTGAATGTTGTTGAAGCAAGTATGGCCATCTACTAGATATGTCATCCTTCCAGGACTTACCACTGTCAGAGCACCTCAATGTATCCAACGCTATTAATTCTAAGACCCTGTGGAAAAACGAGAGGTGGCATGACATGGCATGCCTTACTTACCACTCCTAAAACAATTATGGTTGCTTTAAACAAATTATGCATCATTCTGAGGTCATTAGAACGATCTGAACATAGCCATCTGCCATTTCGTCTCTTAGGCTTCTGGTATTAGTCGAAGTTTTCTCATCAGTGAAAAACCAGAGCTTGCCATGTTCGTGAGAGTGTTTAACCTTTTTACGTGAACGCATGGAGTAAACGGTTTTCTTATCTCATTGCAGACATGAATTATCCTCCCTTCTCTGCATACGGCTTGTATCGAATGTAATCGTGCACACCTGACACCTGAAGTGTTTGGCGACGGACTTCATTACTTTTCTGGAATCATCATCGAAAATATTTCAAGCCAACTAGATGAATTTCAGTTTCCTTATAGCGTTCTAATATTTAGAATGTCCTAATATTTAGAATGTCCTAATATTTAGAATTCCACCGAGGTTGACTTTGCCTTTCTGGGTCGATAAATTAAGTTCAATTTGCCTACTGGATCTGGGTCGATCTTATCGACTGGCCTCTTCCCCCAAAATTTCGGGCCTTGTGCCTAGAGTAGGAAACAATATTCCTGTTTATGTGTACAATACTGAGTTTTGTTCCATAAGTGTGAATCAGAAGCAGGCTTGAATCTGGTTGGGAGTGTGTCTATTTACTTAAGTTGCGTATAATGGTTTTTGTGGGGTTGATTCAGTTAGTTGAAGTGTTATGCATAAATTTGTATCTATCGTTTTTAGAGTGGAATAATTGTTTCCCGACGTAATATTGACAACTATAATTTAAGCAACTTGCTTGCTAATATTGGTTATGAATTAGCAAATATTTAGAAGTTGTAGAATACAGGTTTAATAATTTCCTTTTTATAAATGCTTATATTTGAACGAATAAATTATCACATGTGCTCCATCTTTAGCAGGTTTTAGGTGCACACAACACAATGTTTTGATATGAACAGCAGTAATATTAACCATTTGAGCCCGGACCTCCTGAACCTTATTTGATCATACACCTGGCTTCAAGATGCACTCCACCGGTAGAAATGTGCTACGGTTTAGAGAAAATTAAGGCGGCGAGCTGGCAGAAACGTTAGCACGCCGGGCCAAATGCGTAGCCGTATTTCGTCTGTCGTTACGTTGTGAGTTCAAATTCTGCCAAGGTCGACTTTGCCTTTCATCCTTCCGGGGTCGATTAAATAAGTTCCAGTTACGCACTGGGGTCGATATAATCGACTTAATAACTATTTCTGTCCTTGTTTGTCTTCTCTGTGTTTAGCCCCTTGTGGGTAATAAAGAAATAGGTATAGAGAAAAATAAGTCATCCACCGGTAAACCGGTGTTACGGGCTGGAAATGATGTAGAATAAGAATAACTATCAGGCTTAAAAAATAACAAATACTGAATCCGATTCATTCGACTAAAAATGTTACTAGGTGGTGTCCCATTATGGCAGCAATGTAATGACTGAAACAAGTAAAAGGTAAAAGTTAATGGGAAATGTGTTTAGTAATTAAAGATATTACACAAATTAATAAAAAGTATAATATGTAATGTACAATACAAAATACGAAAGCGTGCTTGTGTTAGTGTGGGAATAACAGGAATGTTTTGGGAGCCCCTTCTGAACGCATCTACGACAAACGATATATCCACCTCAACTTTAGAATAACACAGATACACACGCAAATATTACATTCCTAAGAATCCATTAAAAATCAGCCCCAGTCACAGCTATAACCCACAACGTGCCAACTTTAAGTCATCCAACATTCCACTACTTCCACTCATTCATATTCTCCCTTCTTTTTCTCCTCCTTCTTCTTCTTCTCTTCTTCTTCTTCTTTTTCTTCTTCTTCTTCTTCTTCTTCTTCTTCCCTACCAAGAATTCACATGGACCTTGAACCCATAAGATTAGACAAGAGAGACAGAGAAAGGTAGAAACAAGGAAAATGCCACTTGTATTGGAACACTATACAAATATTCTGTTAAAAAAACTTTTCTTTCAATTTTTCTAAATTTAATTTTTTAATTGTTACATTTGAAAAGGTCTCAAATGGCCGAAACCGGTACTGAAATGTACTTCATAAAATTATTTTAGCATTTTCTATCTTGACTTGTTTTTTCATATATATATATATATATATATATATATATATATATATATATATATATATATATATATATATATATTATATATATGTATGTATCACATTTATGTGCTTACTCCGGTATACATATATTAAGGAGATGTACTTGCATAACAAGTAACATAGTCTGAAATCATGTGCTGAAACAAAAACAATTGCAGCGTGGAAGGTGTTTGTAAACCATCTAAAAACACACAAAATCCCTTAGATTTTTCACTTGAACATTTAATATGTGTCAAAATATTTTCGTCGCTTTCAAACCGCGACCTGTTCACTAACAAAAATCCGTACCAGTGAACAGGTCGTGGTTTCAAAGCGACGAAAATATTTCGACAAATTAAATTTCATGCAGCATATATATCTAGATCGTTAGCTCCTACACGCATTTTTTTCTCTCCTTGTATTTTCTGTGTATCTTTCTGTCGAAGAGCGTAGGCTCGAAACGTAAAAGACTTTTTCTATTTCTATTCCTGAGCGCTATACTAATACATTTGTTTGTTTGACTCCACCTGCCTTCGTCTTTTGTTTATTTTGTAAAATTTCCCGTTATATATATATATATATATATATATATATATATTGATTGATTGATTGATTGATTGATTGATTCCAGTTTCAGCTCATGAGCTGTGGCCATGCTGGGGCACCGCCATTTGGTGTCGCTACTTGGTTTCACTTCATGGAGGCTTTCTAGCAACTATATATATATATATATATATATATATATATATATATATATATAGAGAGAGAGAGAGAGAGAGATAAGTTGTAAAAAATTAAGTAGTGAGTACGATTCATTCGATTAAAAATTCTTCATGGAGGTGCCCCAGCATGGCCGCAGTCTAATGACTTAAACATGTGAAACCATAAAAGACAAAAGAACTGTTAGTAGACCCAAGGCATCGATCTTGCTTACTCGAGCTCGCTTGTTGTGTGTATCTAAGTACAGCAGCAGAATATTTTCGGTTATCCTTATCCATTAGTAATACTTTAAAAAGTTCTTTGTGAAGAATCTAATAAGTCTAAGTGGAAGTTAAAAAGAGATTTATTAGCAAAAGCAATTTCTTATCTCCCCTGTGCACATAGTTTCCAAATATTTCGGAGCCAGAATATGATTTAGGAACGTAAGAACTTTCATTTACAATTGAAATTTATGTTTGTATTTAAGAACATTCGTGATTTAAAAGTTGGTTTGTTATTCGTTTGGCTCTTCAGTCTGAGGAAACCAATGTTACTCAAGTGATGTATACCAGTAATATTTACACATATCGTAATTTTAAATGATTCTCCTCTCTTTTACTGTGTTAAAGCAACTCGAATTTGAATTTGAATTTCTGCTTTCAGCCTTGAAGTTAATGCACCCTCCGCATAAATATTCATCTTCTTGCACTTTTCCATATATGAGATCATAAATTTAATTTTTACTCGGTAAGTTTATCGTATCCGTAAACGCACTTAACTCTCGACTTAAGTGTCATTTATTTTGGCAACACCGTCTTCTTCTCATTATATTTTCACGCTGTTATCCACATGCATTTGCAAACGAAAATATTAATATATTTCGATTTAGCCACAATAATTTCTCAATATCACAATCAGTTCAGTCATATATCTTTCGTTATGCCTTTTTCAGTAACTAGAGAAACACGTGCATAGAAATGGAATTTTGTTGATAGACTTACCAGATGTGAGTCTATCTATCTATCTATCTATCTATCTATCTATCTATCTATCTATCTATCTATCTATCTATCTATCTATCTATCTATCTATCTATCTATCTATCTATATCTATCTATCTATCTATCTATCTATCTATCTATCTATCTATCTGTCTATCTATCTATCTATCTATCTATCTATCTATCTATCTATCTATCTATCTATCTATCTATCTATCTATCTATCCAACTTCCTATCTATCCAACTTTCTATCTATCTATTTATCTATCCAACTTTCTATCAATCTAGTTAGTTAGTTAATTTTTTGACTCAAAAAGCAAAAAAGCAAGGCCATGTAGGGGGATATGGAGTTATGTATAGGGTGGTGTTCATGTAAAGAGTTCAGGCCGCTTGTGGTCAAGGGAGACTTTGAACCGAGTGGTCGTCGGCATTTTCACCAACTCGTCCGGCAGCTTATTCCACGGATCCGCAACCCGGACGGAGAAAGCCCTTCTCCTTCGATTGAGATGAAATCGTCGCGGATAGAGCTTTTCGGAATGACCCCGCAGCCGACGCTCTGGAGCAGGAGTGAAGAACAGCTCCTTCGAAAGGTTACACTTTCCGCTTATGATGTTGTGAGCAAGAATGAGATCACCACGGCGTCGTCGTTTTTCTAGAGAATAAAGGTCGGGCGTCTTCAGCCTTTCTTCATAAGACAAATTCTTGAGACCAAGAACCATGCGGGTAGCCAGCTTCTGGACTCTTTCGAGATGCTGTATGTCTTTGAGGAGATAAGGAGGAGAGGCTTGAATGCCGTACTCCAATATGGGTCTCACCAGCGTGACATAGAGCGGTAGGAATATGGCTGCTGTGAGCATTCCGAATGACCGTCGAATCAAGAACAGAACTCCGCATGCTTTGTTGGCAGCATGGACGCACTGGGCCGTAGGCGAAAAGGAGGAATCCACCAAGATACCCAGGTCCTTCACCTGATCGGTCCTCTCCAGCAGCAGACGACCCGGTTGCAGGAGGAGAGTTGAGTTGCAGGAGGAGAGCCAACAGGCAGATGACACCAAATTTGGTGGAGGCATCGACGAAGATCCTCTATATCACCGCGAGGAGCGACCAGTTTGACATCGTCGGCAAATAGAAGGGTGTGTTGCGTGAGGTCGTCGGGCAAGTCATTTATGACGACTAAGAACAATAAGGGCCCAAGCACTGAACCTTGAGGCACGCCACTGCTCGCACTGGAGACGTCGGACCGCGAACCATTAACTTGGACTTGGAATGAGCGATCTGAGAGGAAGGCACCAAACCATCGTACAATATCCGGATGGAAACTATATGCTTGAAGCTTGACAAGTAATAGGCGGTGGTTTACCGAATCAAAAGCTTTGGCATAGTCCAATAAAACGATGTCACCAGCATCACTATCATCGAGGATGCGCGTCACCAATTTTTCCATTACCAGTAAGTTGGTCAAGCATGATCTCTTCGGCACGAAACCGTGTTGGGAGTCAGAGATAGAGGCTGTGTTTTGGAGGTGGAGCAGCATCATACTTTTCTTAAGGATGTTTTCGAACATCTTGCTGATTATTGATGTAAGAGAAACTGGTCGGTAGTTAAGCTGGTCTTCGCGGCTCCCTTTCTTGAAAATTGGGCAGATAATCGCTGTCCTATCTATCTAACATTCTATATCTACATTCATACGTACATACATACATACATACATACACACATACATACATACATACATACATACATACATACATACACATACATACATACATACATACATACATACATACATACATACATACATACATACATACATACATACATACATACATATATTCACGAAGTTTTAGAGATTTTTCATCTGGCAATTTTTAATTTAGAAAAATTACTATTTTTAAATCTCACAACGTGAAATATTCAGCAACAGCACCTTTTAGTAAAGATTTCTTACCAACATAATCTGGCAGTCCTGGTTTAGGACCAATGTTGCTGTAATTCAGCCTCAGGAGACATCGTCCCAAGCTGGCCATGCGACACGATCTGTGTCCTTATATTTTCGAACAAGAGACTGCCATGTTATGTTGGCAAACAATCTTTACTACAATTTTTAATTTGTTTGGTTGATTTCCAACGAACCAGTTCATATATACCATGGATACTGAATTAAATAAATTCATGGTCGTATCTATATAAGTAGCGGTGATAGTCGTTTGTATTTGGTTTTATGGTATGTTAGCGTATTATCATGTTGGTTTTATACTTGTGATTTTAGTTTTCGCTCTGATATTTTCTCGATGTGACATCTTTTATGTTCTGCATTTGTGCTTTCTCTGGATCTGGCATCAACTAACTAAACGGCTATAGAATGGTTGAATTATGGAGACAGTTTTCCGAAATTATTGTCTCTAAAGCTCGGAAATACGAGTCCAGACAAAACTGGCGTCAAAAGAAAATTCTGGAAATGAAAGTAAAAATAGGAATAAGAAAAATACAAGAAACAACGATCACATATACAAGCACCACCAGGAATTAACGCTGAAACGTATCACACGCAGATATACTCACACATATGCTCACAGAAATCAACAAATATCTTTGCTGTCACCATCCCCTATAGAATACGGCATCCTAACATCTTGCTACAACTGACACACATGTACTGACGCAATCGCTGTCGCCGGTAGCAGTATTGACATCTTCATTGCGCAGACATAACTCAGAAGAAGAACACACGCTCAGTCACACAAAAATGAATTAACACACTTCAGAACAACATAGAGGCAGAGAGACCAGTGTATTGCCAATGGAGTATGATGAAAGTCTCACATACTAAAGAACAGCAACAGATAAATGCTAAGTATCTCAAATAAAATTCATAATCTGAGTAGGTGTGTGTGTGTGTGTTTAAAGTATGAAAGGTCAACCGCAGTTCTGAATTATATATATGTATATATATATAGAAAAGCTTGTGATTTCCTGTTAGTCAACAAGAACTGGATATTCCCTCGGAGCATAAACGATTGATGGTACCGCTAGAGGCAGGGATATTAAAATTGTTATAAAATCTAGTCGGAAGCTTAGAAATGGAATGCAAATATCTCAACCATTCATTCAATGCTTACCACGTTCGCAACTCTTAGCTTTACCTTCATCTTGTGTTTTCAAGTCCTTTTAAACATATACTTTAGTACATATATAGATTACTTTTTTCTCTTTTGAGAACGGCTGCTGATTTGAACGGATGTATCTTATCGTAAGTGTCGCCTCAATTTTCCTATCAGAACTCAAAGTATCAGAACAGATTCTGCAAAGTACAGTTTCTGACCCGTAACGTATATATATATATATATGTTATTGTGTACATACACACATGGATTATGAAATACAGTTTGTAGTATAGGATTTAGGTTTTGGTCCTTCAAGTTTCACCAAATAAACAGCAACATAATCCTTGGTTCTATAGGTTCAGGTTTTCTTCCATAGGTTTGGAGAGGGGTAACTCAATTTCATCGATGTTATTACTTGACTAATTGTCCTCAAAAGAATGAAAAATAAAGTCGACGTCAGCGGAATTTGAACTTTGGACGTAAAACCAAAAGAAATGTCACTAAGAATTTTGTCCAGCGTGCCAACTATTCTAGTAGCTTCCCCCAAAATATCATGTGTTCAAACTATTGGTCAAACAAATAACATCATCTTGCTTTTGTTTACACACTATTTGTGCGTATGGTCACATTCTTCCATGCGTATCGGAAGATTATGAAAGGAAGATAACTATATATCTAATCAGTATAATTTCCATTGAAATAATCTTCCAAACTAGCAACAGCTTTTATTATATTATAATGAATAGGACAATAGCTGGCCATTCAGCAAAACGACATGTATGGGCAAGTGTTTTGTGTGCATGTATTTACACTGTCGTCTGCTCTTTTTCATATCCCAGAATTTCAGTTTTACACAGCTGACGAAAATAGTAGGAACAAATGGCAATGGCATAGATTTTTAAACGATCGTCCTTGACTTGCCAGGGAAGGAGGAACACACTTTGGTTCCAACACCATTATATGTGATACCTGTGGAATGGAAAGGGAAAATCAAGTGCTGAAAGTGCAAAGGTTTGCTTTTGAATAAGTTGCTGTACACAGTAGCCATTTTGGACAATCTGTCTGGCGTTGACCGCTTTTGTATCTTCAGGCGTTTTTACAGAACAACTTTTACTCTGTTCCCATCCGTTGTGCTCTTCAAATGCTGTTGGTAGTGTCCAGCTTCTATTGCTTTTCTTGACCTTACTGCCATGGATGGCCTGAAGAGGAGTACTAGAATACCAAGGCTATTTTGCCAATGTACAGTACTTGTATATTTGTATGTTTCAAAAAGTTTATTTGAATGTATTTGAGAAGTGATCATGTATACAAGTCGACCGAAATCATGTATATTTGGGCTCAGAGATGAGGTTTATATACATTCCAGGAGAATATTCAAAGCACTATGAAAAGGATCTCATCGGTTTGTAGCGTTCAAACTTTTTCTGAAGATGAGATAATTGATAAATCGGTTATAGATACACACACACACACACGCACGTACGCCCCCCCCCCAACACACACAAACACACACATACACACACACACACAAGCACGCACGAACCCTTGCGTGCATATTGATAGATAAATCTGTTCGTGGATGCAACTGATAACAAGTTATCAAACAATTTGATAGTAAAGGTATTTAACCAGATCGAACGTGAGATAAATATTTATCACCATATAAAAATATGCATAAATGCAATATTGCATCAATACGTTAACAACGAAAATAATACACGAGAAACAGAATATGAAAAAAAAAAAATGTTTCGAGACAGAAAACAGTGTTTGGGTAAATAAACATTTTACACTCATTGCGTTAATAACGCTAATTTATTGGGCAGAAATTATACGCTTTATGAATATACAATTTAAGTATTGGCTTTTACTTCTGTCACACCCATCTTTTCTTTCTGCCTAGACGTAGCTTTACAAAGTTTAGCCGCAGTTATAATGAGTTACTTAGCCACCTACAATTTGTAAACGAGCGCAAGAAAGATAATGATTACATAATGCTTCAGAGACGAGAATTAGATCGAACACTCACCAATCACCATTCAAAATTATAGAGTAGTTTACACATTCTATATGAGAGTATAGAACACTAGAACTATCTGTATTATTATTTTTAATTGGTATACAAGCTTGTTTGACCATCAGTTTACAATTGTTAATCATATACTTTTAAAATTTTATACGTTATAATTTTTTTAAAAATTTTAATATTAATTTAAACATTGCTTTTCATGAAGTTAAGCACTTCCTACTCACCACCACAATTCTTTATTCTGTATATTTCATGGCAAACCAAATGCAAAGGCGCCATTAGATTTAATCTTTGTGTCAGTATGGATGTTCGGTTCTCAGAGAACTTTATTAATCATTGCCAATCATAGTAATTTCAGGAATATGCAAATCTCTACTGGGATAGAAGTATTGTTCAAAACTGAAAACATTTTTCTAATATTCAGATTGAGAAAATATTTAGTTCTACTCACGAACATTGACATAATACTTACCACTAAAAATGAAATACAACGACATTGTCTAACCATGAATCCCAGAGCTTGTCTTTATCGACAGATGGATAATAACATGACCAAAAATACAATGATTGTTTCCGTGCATAATGTTCAGCTTTCGTGAGCGAGCTTCATATATTTTTGTTTATAATCTATTTACGAGAATTCATACGAATCGCTACAGTTCAGCAGAAATGTACACAATACCAATTTCTCAAATGTCTCCTGATTGTAATAATGGCAAGTTCTTTTGTCATATATTCACCTTATATAATTTTTTATGGTCTATTTAACTTCCAGCAAGTCTAGTTCAAATATTTAAACGTTATTGTACAATATATATATATATATATATAAAAGGAAATGAAGAAAATGCTGACAAATAATTGAAGTAATTTAAGTAATTTAATTAGGTGAAAGTTCTTTTTACCGGTTGCGCATTTGTTATGCTTAATTTCCGCCGAGGTCGACTTTGCCTTTCATCCTTTCGGGGTCGATAAATTAAGTATCAGTTACCCACTGGGGTCGATATAATCGACTTAATCCGTCTGTCTGTCCTTGTTTGTCCCCTCTGTGTTTAGCCCCTTGAGGGTAATAAAGAAATAAGTATACAAAATGTCAGCCTTCATGCCACTGTATATATTTGATGTCGGTTCCAAGTAGAGATTTTTCTTCACTTAGCGAATTTCTGCACTTCCAACCACAATTCGGTCATGTGCTTCCTTTTGTGGACTGCACATATTTTGTTTTAAGAGCAGCATCTCCTAAAACCACAGCACTGCATTTAACTGAACGCTATCGAACGCTTTCTATAATTCAAGAAAGAGACCCAGAGAGGTAGCTTACACCTTTTTGCACATCCCAAACAGTGTCTTAGAGTGAATAAGTGATCTAATGTAAATCCACGAAAATTCACCTGCTCCCTCAGCAGTCGACCGTCAAGAAGTTTTGATTTTCTGACGACTATGATAATTTTCAAGCGATTTGTATAGGTTTTAAGCAATTTGCAGTGTACTTTTAAGCGATTTGTAAAGGGATTTTAAGCGATTTGTAGAGACAAGAAGAATAATGCATTGGCGACTTTTCAGGTTTCCCTTAACCGACTTTTCTTAATATTCGATTATTTCCATAGTAACGGTATTTTTCTTATTTTCAAATTATATTAGAAACGTTGATGGATGATATTGTCCAGATGTTCTCTGCCATACATTAACATGTCCGTTGTTAGACCATTTCCCAGGTAATTATCAACCTATCTCATTTTTAAAGATTACTCTGTTTCACTGACCAGAATGAGTAGCACTTCCAATATTTTTGACGATGAAAGATCGAGTAAGAGTTACTGGTTACAGAAAAATATTGAGGAAACGGTTAGGCAGACCTCTTCCACCTCTCATTTGTCCTTTATCCCGAGCCCGTCTTTGTTCTTAATTGCTGTCATTTCTCTATACACGTTTCCTTTCTTGGATGTGACATAACTGCAGAATGTTTCCAGGAACAAAAGCAGGTGTCAACAGGAAGAAATCGATAAGAATTATGATTCACTGATTCAGAAAATAAACGGCTGCTTGTGGAAAGCGACAACTGTAAACCAACAGGATCCCAACGGAAGCATCACGGAGGGAATAAAGGAAACGCTAGACAAACAGAAGACTGTGGAAAGGAACATAGAAGACCATTGAGTTACGTACTCCATTCTCTGAAAGGTAATATATCTGGGAAAACTTCGAGAGTGAATGAAGCTGTTCTCGGATGCAGGTGAACGGAAAACCTAAAGCGAACCATAAATATATTTCGGTTTACATATTTACTTGAGCTTACACTCACACACACACACACACACACACACACACACACACACACACACACACACACACCTACACACACACACACACACACACACACACACACACACCTACACACACACACACACACCTACACACACACACACACACACACACACACACACACACACATATATATAGTTTCCTTCAGTGAGAAGCATTAAGTAAATGCGAACACATCTTGTTCCTTTCGAAACAAAAGACTACGATGTATATCGATCTGGCAATTTCACACTATGTTCCAAAAGTAGCTTAACGAATATATACTTGAATAAAAAGATAATCATATCGTATACACATACATGCGTACTTGCACAGGTATGTATATATATATATATATACATTTATAATAATATTAGGGAATAAATCCAAACTTACAGGGAAAAATTAGATTTAGGATTAAATCCAATTTTATAGTATAAATATATTATATTATATTATATTATATTATATTATATTAGAGATAAAACCACTATTAGGCAAATCAAACAGTGAAAAACATAAGCCAATACATAAAATTAATTTAAACATAAGCCAATACATAAAATTAATTTATATATATATGTGTGTGTGTGTGTGGAGGCGCAATGGCCCAGTGGTTAGGGCAGCGGACTCGCGATCGTAGGATCGCGGTTTCGATTCCCATACCGGGGATTGTGAGTGTTTATTGAGCGAAAACACCTTACAGCTCTACGAGGCTCCGGCAGGAGGTGGTGATCCCTGCTGTACTCTTTCACCACTCTTTCTCTCAATCTTTCTTCTATTGGCCTGCTCACTTAGCCAGCGGGGTGGCGTCATTCGAAGGCTAAAACAATGCGAAGGCATTGTGACCAGCGATGTTTAACAACATCTGATGGTCTGGTCAGTCACGTGATCACGTGATATATATATATATATATATATATATATATATATATAAAGGGAAAGACCAAGGCAGGTGGTGTACAAACAGATGTATTAGTATAGCGCTCAGGAATAGAAAAAAGTATTTTACGTTTCGAGCCTAGGCTCCTCTACAGAAAGGTACTCAGCAAAAAACAAGGAGAGAAAAAAAATGTGTGTAGTAGCTAACGATCTATCATGGCGTCTGACTCGGACAGTATGTATATATATATATATATATATATATATTTATTATATAGAAGGAGCTTCTACAGGACTAGAACTGTTTCATTCCTCTTGAATGAAACAGTTCTAGTCCTGTAGAAGCTCCTTCTATATAATAAATTAATTTTACTCTGCTATGTATTGAGTACCTTATTTACTGTGGTTAACCCCGAATCAACCCGGGACCTACATATATATATATATATATATATTATATATATATATATATATATAATATATGTACATTTGTAGATATATGCATGCGTATACACACACATACACACACAGACATACACACACACACACAATTTAATTTACTCAGTATTGAGTTACGTGCTACAGGGTGGGGCAAAGTGAACGGACGTTTTTGAAATGGCTATTACCCAGCCCCAGGGGGAGAAACATATGTCTAACAGGTAGCATTAGGTCCGTGGTGTCTTAGCATTTCTTTTTTTTCTTTTCAGGTGAAGGAGGCATTCCATTGAATATGGTATTGGCAATCGATCGATAAGGCGTATTTCGCATGGAAATCGGCATTTCCACTCGTAAAAATTAGTCATTCGGCAACAGTTGAAACCATGGAACTACATACAGAGCAATGCTGGAGAAAGAGAGTGGAGGCCAACTTTCAAGAACGCCTTCAAAAATGCATCAACGAAAACGGACACTACATGATGGATGTTGTTTTCCACACTTAATTTTGACAAATGCTAATTCAACACAAACACATCTATGTCAATAAAATTTGTTTGCAGCAAAATTTAATGATTTTTGTAAATTTTTCAAAAAAGTCCATCCTTTTTGCTCCACCCTATGCTACGAGTTTCATGCCTTGGAGATGTAGTCACCAATACAGGCAACTATTAATAGCCTGTAAGTATATACTGATTGCATTAAATAATATTTATTTCTCACTGGATGGAGTACGTTTTTGTTGATCTTTCCTTAATGGAAAAGTAAACTATAAATATACATAAACATACATACAGACATATATTGATATATATATATATGTATATATGGATTCAACACGCTAGAAAGAACAGCTAGGTTCTATAACTACAAAAATTAGGGATAAAATTCGACATTTTACCATCTAGTTTCCAGGAAACTAGATGGTAAAATGTTTTTATTTTTCATTTCGTTCCTGTCGAATTTTATCCATAAGTTTTGTGGTTATAGAACCTAGCTGTTCTTTCTAGCGTGTTGAAACTAATGAGTGGATTCCTCATGTGTTTAAATGTACATTGTATCTTATGACTAATATATAGTCTTTTGGACTAAATCTTTAGACGTTAGACCACTGGAAATGTAAATTTTAATTAATTTCCATTTCCCTTTGATATGGTTAAATATATGTATACATGTATACACATCACACACACATTAGCACAAGAAGCTTCTACTGAAAGTAAAACATCGTCACAACTCCTATTAACTGTTATTGGTCATTCAAACTGCACATGTTGGTAGAGTAACTGTTAGTGTTTTTCTTTATTGCACGTAAGTAAACAGTTTGAAGCAGGAGCGACATACCATCAGTGAGCTCTTGACGAAAGATGGATGCCGGCTGTCCGACACCCACAAGAGAGTTTAGGCTGTTTATGCAGATGATATTATCAGTAAGAGCAATGTCTGTAGACGCCAGCAGAACTTCAAAGAAAGGAAAACCACCATTGAAAGTAAACCACACAGTGGGTGATCATCAATTGCAACAGCTAACGTGAATCACCATAGCGAGGGCACAAATTGATTCCCGTAGTGACAGAATCCTTGAGGTTGCTGCTGTTGCTGTTGCTGTTGCTGTTGAGCGAACGATCTACGTCTCAGATCTCGCAAGATGGGAGAAGTCCGAAACGTGGTCCTTTGCTATTCGTAAGACCCGCAGAAGAGAAAGCAGGTCAACCCCCGACACCGAGAGCATCGAAGGATGGATGAATGCGCATCCAGGCTCAGCGGTTGCGTAGGAAGTCCGGGACAAGAAACAGGAAGAAAGAGTGAGAAAGTTGGGGCGAAAGTGTACAACAGGGGTCACCACCAACCCCTGCCGGAGCCTCGTGGAGCTTCAGGTGTTTTCGCTCAATAAACACACACAACGCCCGGTCTGGGAATCGAAACCGCGATCCTCCGACCGCGAGTTCGCTGCCCTAACCACTGGGCCATTGCGCCTCCATTGAAGTTGCTGCACAAGAAGATTGCGAGTATATTGCATTATATATTTGTGGTATCGGAAAGTGTATATAAAGTGGACACCGTAGCAGATGACATTCGATTTGAAGTATGAAAAGTCTTAAGTCTGCTCTGATCCGCAGCATGTGTTTTAAGACAATGGAGACACGTTTTTCTTTGTCGATCTGATGACAGGGGATAGAACGTATGCGTATCTTTATGATACGAAGTCTCAGGTTATGGGATGGCCTCATATCTCTTCTCGGAGGTTTAAGAATTTCAAGATCCTGTGATCTTGAATAATAGGTAATAATTCATGGCGACTTTTGTGGGATAACAACGCAGTCGTTCTCCACGATTTGTTGGAACGTGACTCTAGTGTGAACAGCAAGCGATGCAACCAGACACACTGAAAGCTTAGAGAAGTCATCAGAAAAAGTGATCAAACAAGGATTTGAAATGGTTCCACATTCACCATGCAAAATGTGCAACCACATACGTTTTTGGAACCAAATCAGGCAAATTGGGCTGATCAGATGATGTCCATAAATTATCTTTACTACTTCTAAATTTATTATCTAGATGTGATGCAAGCAACAAATGAGGCCTACGTGGAAGTGTTGCAATGTTTCTGATTAATCTGTATTTATCTATGATTTCCAATAAACTCTTCTAAGTTACCCTTATTTTTTCCTGAATTTTTCAACTTTAAAAGTAATTTATGGACACCCTGAATATACAATCGCATGCGTTGCCGATATTTTGGATAATTTGCTATTAAATAATGTTGAGAGTCTTTAGCCATCTAGGAGTATTGATTAAAATTGGTTCGAGTCGATGTTCATAAAAAATTACCAACACCCACCAAAAATAAAAATTAATAAACAAATACAAAAAGAAAAACTACCCTTACATTTTATAACGTTCCGTGGGAAATTTTTTAATGACTATACTAATTTACACAATTCAAGTAATTTTAATTATATTCCCTCTCAGTAAATTATCCTTCATTATTTGAATATTTAATTTCGTAAATTAAAAATTCAAATTACACTTTTTACAAAATATCAGATACTGTGAAATATATATCACTACCTCTGTCTCCGTACAAAACAAAATTCCAGTTTATTCCTAGGGAGTTATATACATGTAAACATACATAAATGTTTATATAGATACATGTTTATGCAGACATGCCTACCTGCCTACCTACCTACATACCTACCTATATACAGACATACATACATAGTGTGCAAATTTGCCAGATCGATATACATACATATATTAGGTCCTACATAGCTACCTTTCATACATACATAATACATACATACATACATACATACATACATACATACATACATACATACATACATTAGGTCCTACCTACATACCTACCTACATACATACGTGTATATACATATTTACAATAATCTCTTGACTATCGCAAGTGTTACGTTCCAAAACCTCCCACAGAAATCATTAAAATCTAAAACATATATAAATACCTGTCGGCCGCAGAAACCCGTTTAGATTACGCGGGTATCAACTGCTAGTAGCTGAAATACAGACTTTCTACGTAACTCTGCAACCCTTGCCAACATGGAACATAGACGTTAAGTGAAATGTTAAAAGAAAGTCTTCAACTCATATATGTATATGAAGTCAATACACGTTTATCTAACTTATTTTGTAACCAAGAAACAGGTACAGGTTACAAACAATGAAACGCTGTGCGTAGAGTACACACACAAATACACACACACACACATACACACACACACACACACACACACACACACACACACACACAATACAAACACACACACAAACAGACAGCGAATATATCACGTTATTGTTTCACGTTTATACACATTCATGCATGTCAGTGGAAAAATGATAGTGTAATACTAATACGTTAACGCTCAATGGTTTTGCACTTCTGTATATCCCGTGGACCTACTATTCCTGTAGGTGCTTCTTCATATCCTTTGTTTTCTGTCTTGCCATGTTTATCACTGACAATGTCGAGGTTCTTTTCATCTCCAACTCTAGAACATCAAACGTACGGCTGAGCATGTGACAAGCAAGGTTGAAGGAGGTTAAGTCCCACCACCTTCAGAGATTGACCTTGTGCATTGTTGATAAACATGGCAAAGCTATGTTTGATAGTCCCTTGAACTGAAAGGGGTGATCATTTGAGATGATAGGTATTCTTGGAATGAAAACATTCTCACCCATCATGTTCCCATAATGGAGAAGAGGTTTCTCAGCTGCATAAGTCACTTTCACATTTGTACCTCTGTCAGTGGAATTCCAACGTGCATCATCTTTCAGAAGACTTCTGAGATGGCAAGCCTGGTGATATGTTTGACATACTGTGTTATCAACCATACGTAAGGCTGTAAATTATATGGGTCCCTTGACATGGTGTAATAAAAGCCTTAGTTAGCATCACTCTGAGTAGTTGGGATGGACAACATAGAATCTGACAAGTGTATCTGATTTTTTGATTCCCGGATGATGTATATATATGCGACGGGTTTTCAACGAGTCTTTATTCGTGAGCCATTTTACTCAGGGGATATTATTAATGCTGGTACCTCTGTTCAAAAAGTTTCCTCAAAACGTTTTCGAAAATTTTCACCGAAAATTTTCCCCCAAAAACTTTTTCGAAAATTTTACCCAAAAAGCTGGTTTCTATGCACACTCAGGTGACTCCTGCTCGCAGGAGAGTTCTGCATTTTTAAAACGCTTCAAGAAGGATGCAGTTGATGATACGTAACATTCTCTTAACGGAATACTAGATGCGTGGTAACGCAATCATTTCAGTTTATTATTAGTTTTTTTAATCCTGAACTTCGTGTCGCTGCTAGAAAATATTCCTAATTGATATGAATATTTATTCAAAATCCTTATTAAAATCCCTATTTGAGAATAATTAAAATGTTTCAGAAACAGATGCTCACGCACGAACCCCCATACGTATGCATATAAATATGTATGTATGCAACTCTTTCTCTTTTCTTTTATTTAATAACATTATTATTTCTATCAAAGAAACAAAAACTCCATCATTGGCGTTTCGATAGCAAAAATGGTAATTGCTGCATACCGAAACATATTCTTACAGATCTCCATATAAATTTTGTGTGTAAGCTTCATGTTAGCCGGTCCCTTTCTTTGCTTAGTAATGCTAGCTTCTTCAGATTGTGGCTTAAGCATTTACTAATATAACCGAGCACACCAATGGCTATTGGTAAGAATGTAAGTTGTAATCTGAGCAGCCCGTCATTGCCGAGCAATTTTCACGATAGAATTACTTTATTTCAATTTTTTTAATTCCATGTCAGACTATGGCTTTCCCGACCAGATTGTCCTCCTGATCAGGATAGATATTTGCATTATTTGGGTAGATTTATCATGTCATGATAAACGAATTATTTATTTTCCCATTCGGTGGGTACTCTTGGACATCCGACGTAAAGCTGACAATGAGTAAAATAGTGCGCTTCAAGTTCTAAACCGACAAACGAAAATGTTTTCCCTTGCAACTTGCTGATGGTGATGGCAAAACTGGATAGAAACACTCCGTCGGTTACGACGACGAGGGTTCCGGTTGATCCGAATCAACGGAACAGCCTGCTCGTGAAATTAACGTGTAAGTGGCTGAGCACTCCACAGACACGTTTACCCTTAACGTAGTTCTCGGGGATATTCAGCGTGACACAGTGAGTGACAAGGCCGGCCCTTTGAAATACAGGTACAACAAAAACAGGAAGTAAGAGTGAAAGAAAGTTGTGGTGAAAGAGTACAGCAGGGATCACCACCATCCCCTGCCGGAGCTTCGTGGAGCTTTTAGGTGTTTTCGCTCAATGAACACTCAGAACGCCCGGTCTGGGAATCGAAACCGCGATCCTATGACCGCGAGTCCGCTGCCCTAACCACTGGGCTATTGCGCCTCATTAGATGGCAAAACTAAAACTAGCTTGAATTGAAATGGGTCATCGTCTTCTAAGTTCGTGTGACGGAAGCTCTTGTGTTCTTATTTTCTAATCGATGCATCCTGTTCTCGTGTGTCTCTGAAGAACATGCGACGGAGAAGTGTTTACATAACAAGTTTATTCCTTCTCTATAAACTGACGGAAGGCGGAGGAGCGAGGTAAAGCACCTTTCATGGTGAGATAAACTCACAAAATGAAATAAATAGACATACCCATCTCACGTGATTTCGAACTCTGGTCATTATAATCTTAGTTCGCGTCAGAGAGTCTCGCTGGTACTCCTTGTTTATTAACTTGCTTTTAGGTTTTAATTGCTAACTGGCCACATATATTATAATATATGTAATATATTTTTGATATATTAATATATTATATCGTATTGTATATATATATATATATATATATATATATATATATATATATATATATATATATATATATATAGTGGCCTGCTCGCTTAGCCAGCGGAGTGGCGTCATTCGAAGGCTAAAACAGTGCGAAGTGCATTGTGACCAGCGATGTGTAACAACATCTGATGGTCTGGTCGGTCACGTGATCACGTGATATATATATATATATATACATATATATATATGTATATATATATATAGAGAGAGAGAGAGAGAATGAGTGGGAGAGAGAGGGGGAGAGGTGAATAAATCGATAGATAGATAAATAGATAGGAAAAGGTCTAGTGAAAGGAAAGTGTTAAAACAGGAAGCAACAGAAAACAGAGAGAAGGAGGGAGAGAGATATCGACAAACAATTATAAGACGCGTCGCGCACACACACATACAGATGTCCACACAACGAGGCATTTGTGAGCTTAAAATTGTAGCTTCGAAAGACGTTCAATGTCAACAATTTCGAAGTTATTACTCGCAGCGAATTATGTTCTCTTTTTTATTACTAATAGCCAGAAACCTCCCAGCTACACAAACTTCGAAAATCAAAACAGTTTTTCTCCAGGAGTCTCCCTTTCGGTGCTTTACGGTGATATGCGTACATGCATACGCACATACATTCTCTATATGTATATCAATTTAATACACAGCCGAAAGAGCTACTAAAAGTTTCACTCTTTAACGATACATTCTATTACAAACACAAACACACAAACATAAACACACACACACACACACACACATATATATAAATAAATAAATTAATTAATAAATAATATAATATATAAAAATAAAAATATACATATATATATATATATATATATTTGTATATATATATTTAAAATTTATAAGTTTAAATTATTTAATAATATTTTAATTTTTAACTTTCATATTTTTAAATTAATTTTATGTATTGGCTTATATCTTTCACTGTTTGATTTGCCTAATAGTGGTTTTATCTCTAATTTAATATACTATAATATATTTATACTATAAAATTGGATTTAATCCTAAATCTAATTTTTCCCTGTAAGTTTGGATTTATTCCCTAATATTATATATATATATATATATATATATGTATATATACGATGGGCTTCTTTCAGATTCCGTCCACCAAATCCACTCACAAGGCTTTGGTCGGCCCGAGGCTATACAAGAAGACACTTTATTTACATTATTTACATTTGAGAGATATTTGTCCTCATCTTGATTTTTTTTTTAACACAACGTTTCGGCTGATATAACCTCCAGCCTTCTTCGCGTGTCTTGGGGAAATTTCGATCCTGGGTTCTCATTCTTAAGGATGTTATTATTATTATTATTATTATTATTATTATTATTATTATTATTATTATTATTATTATTATTGTTATTGTTCAGGTCCCTGCTTGGAATCGAACTCGGAATCTTGTCGTTAGTAGCCCGCGCTCTTAACCACTACGCCATATGCCAGGTTCGAAATTTCCCCGAGACACCTAAAGAAGGCTGAGGGTATATCAGTCGAAACGTTGTGTTAACAACAAACAAGAAGAGGAAGAATATCTCTCGAATGTAAATAATGTAAATAATGTGCATAATTCCTCATCTCTTAAATATAGAACTGTAGAAGACACTTGCCACTCCTGCGCATTAACCGGGCATATTTATAAAATAAGTTATACATCTCTAAGCAATCTCACAAACTCTGGTTATACGTTATATATACTTAAAAAGCAAGGAGACTGAGAATATGATGTAGTAAATTTGTATTTGTCTCTCACTTGATGGAGTACTGTCATTGTTGATTCTACTCATGTTGGATCTATACATCATATATATATATATATATATATATATATATATATATATATATATATATATTAATCAATATAGGGTGGCAAGGAAAATTTTGTAGAATTTTATTGCCACCAGCGGCCCAGTGGGAAAAAATTAAATAGTCATAGACCATTTTTAAGTTCAACATTAACAATTAAGGAACGGCCATAATAGGCCATTCACCCACTAGAAATAACAGCCAAAGCTTCTACCGCAAATAAAGATTAATTCCGTAAACAGGAGAAAATTAAAAAAACATTTACCCTGTAATTTCTTGTACGGTATACCGTTTCATCCGCTGTTTAATGGTAAACTAACCTGATTAAATTAAATCAAGCCAATCTTCCATAAGCCCTCGGATTCTTCAGCAAGAAATAGCTCAAGTCGGAACAGATATTTACACGAGGCATACCCAATCTTGCCAAGGCAATATCTGACCTAAAATTTTCAAATCGTCGCACTCGCGCCAAATTTATCGGCAGCAAATAAATATCAGCCGTCGATTCCATTACGGAATTAACCAAAAAATTCATAATTAATCAATATAGGGTGGCAAGGAAAATTTTGTAGAATTTTATTGCCACCAGCGGCCCAGTGGGAAAAAATTAAATAGTCATAGACCATTTTTAAGTTCAACATTAACAATTAAGGAACGGCCATAATAGGCCATTCACCCACTAGAAATAACAGCCAAAGCTTCTACCGCAAATAAAGATTAATTCCGTAAACAGGAGAAAATTAAAAAAACATTTACCCTGTAATTTCTTGTACGGTATACCGTTTCATCCGCTGTTTAATGGTAAACTAACCTGATTAAATTAAATCAAGCCAATCTTCCATAAGCCCTCGGATTCTTCAGCAAGAAATAGCTCAAGTCGGAACAGATATTTACACGAGGCATACCCAATCTTGCCAAGGCAATATCTGACCTAAAATTTTCAAATCGTCGCACTCGCGCCAAATTTATCGGCAGCAATAAATATCAGCCGTCGATTCCATTACGGAATTAACCAAAAAATTCATAATTAATCAATATAGGGTGGCAAGGAAAATTTTGTAGAATTTTATTGCCACCAGCGGCCCAGTGGGAAAAAATTAAATAGTCATAGACCATTTTTAAGTTCAACATTAACAATTAAGGAACGGCCATAATAGGCCATTCACCCACTAGAAATAACAGCCAAGCTTCTACCGCAAATAAAGATTAATTCCGTAAACAGGAGAAAATTAAAAAAACATTTACCCTGTAATTTCTTGTACGGTATACCGTTTCATCCGCTGTTTAATGGTAAACTAACCTGATTAAATTAAATCAAGCCAATCTTCCATAAGCCCTCGGATTCTTCAGCAAGAAATAGCTCAAGTCGGAACAGATATTTACACGAGGCATACCCAATCTTGCCAAGGCAATATCTGACCTAAAATTTTCAAATCGTCGCACTCGCGCCAAATTTATCGGCAGCAAATAAATATCAGCCGTCGATTCCATTACGGAATTAACCAAAAAATTCATAATTAATCAATATAGGGTGGCAAGGAAAATTTTGTAGAATTTTATTGCCACCAGCGGCCCAGTGGGAAAAAATTAAATAGTCATAGACCATTTTTAAGTTCAACATTAACAATTAAGGAACGGCCATAATAGGCCATTCACCCACTAGAAATAACAGCCAAGGCTTCTACCGCAAATAAAGATTAATTCCGTAAACAGGAGAAAATTAAAAAAACATTTACCCTGTAATTACCCTGTAATCAGATATTGCCTTGGCAAGATTGGGTATGCCTCGTGTAAATATCTGTTCCGACTTGAGCTATTTCTTGCTGAAGAATCCGAGGGCTTATGGAAGATTGGCTTGATTTAATTTAATCAGGTTAGTTTACCATTAAACAGCGGATGAAACGGTATACCGTACAAGAAATTACAGGGTAAATGTTTTTTTAATTTTCTCCTGTTTACGGAATTAATCTTTATTTGCGGTAGAAGCTTTGGCTGTTATTTCTAGTGGGTGAATGGCCTATTATGGCCGTTCCTTAATTGTTAATGTTGAACTTAAAAATGGTCTATGACTATTTAATTTTTTCCCACTGGGCCGCTGGTGGCAATAAAATTCTACAAAATTTTCCTTGCCACCCTATATTGATTAATTATGAATTTTTTGGTTAATTCCGTAATGGAATCGACGGCTGATATTTATTTGCTGCCGATAAATTTGGCGCGAGTGCGACGATTTGAAATTTTAGGTCAGATATTGCCTTGGCAAGATTGGGTATGCCTCGTGTAAATATCTGTTCCGACTTGAGCTATTTCTTGCTGAAGAATCCGAGGGCTTATGAAGATTGGCTTGATTTAATTTAATCAGGTTAGTTTACCATTAACAGCGGATGAAACGGTATACCGTACAAGAAATTACAGGGTAAATGTTTTTTTAATTTTCTCCTGTTTACGGAATTAATCTTTATTTGCGGTAGAAGCTTTGGCTGTTATTTCTAGTGGGTGAATGGCCTATTATGGCCGTTCCTTAATTGTTAATATATATATATATATATATATATATCAAACATACACACACAAACACACTCTCATACATATATATTTATTAATAAAATTTCAATTTAGTCTGATTTTCGCGTTTTATTATTTGCAATCTTTACAAATTTACCGTATTGAAATAAACTAGTACTTTCAGGCATTACGCAGTCGTCAGGTTTACGTAGTGACAGTCGTGTTCCACGACTGAAAACTATTCCAATTTCACAGAAAAACAAAAGACGAAATCATGTGAGGGAACAGCAAGCGGAGGTATTAGTTTGACGCTCAGGAAAAATGAGAAAATATTTGAAATTTCGAGCCTACATTTTTCGCTAGAAAGGTATGAGGGTAAAAAATGGAGAGTGAAAGAAAACAGAGAGAGAGAGAGGGAGAGAGAGAGAGAGAGAGGGAGAGAGAGAGAGAGAGTGAGAGAGAGAGAGAGAGAAAATGTGTAGAAATTACGGAATAAATGGTGTATACACTTATTTATAATATCGTCTGCTTTGGTCATAAAAATCAATTGTGTTGAAAATTTAGATATTTAACAATACAGTAATAAAGGTTTTCATTCCTTCATATCTGTTGTTACGCTACATTGTGATATGAGAAGGGCAAATGAATTTATGACAATGCTATCGTATCACTTTACTCATGTATGATATATATGTCGACAATTCGACTTAACATCTAAATAGTTACATTAGTTTAACAGTCACATATAACTTTGCTAGACGAATAGTCTACTTAATATATCCTTACTATTTATTCACAAAATTGTCTGATTCATAAATATTATGTTCAGAGAAACCATTGTTATGCTATTTCTCCCCGTATGCCATTGTAATTTGCTGTGATTTGCATCGTTCCACGTATAAATCTTTTAACCATAATTACTGCCTTTGTAAGATCAATAGGTATTGCAATAGGAGATCATCGTTTATGAAAATGAGATTATCGATTCATTCATATGTGTGTGTGTGCGCGCGCGCGCGCGTGTGTATTATATAAATATATATATATATATACATATATATATGTACATATATATATATATTCATATATATATATATATATATATATATATATATATATATATATTATATATATACACACACATATATATGTATATATATATATAATACACACACGCACATCGCACGCACACACACATGAATATATATATGTATGTTTGTATATACGAATATGTGTGTGTATAATACCTGAATTTGCGTACATATATATGAGTATGTATGCATGCATGATTATGCAACTATTTATATAAGCAGATATGTGTATATTCGTCCGCATGTGTACATAGCAAGCACTTCATACTTTATAGACAACTTCAAACGCATGTTTATATAATGTGTTACATAGCATTAGAATGATAATTTTGTTAAATTTGTATTCCTAAGGAATGTTTAAATATTAAACAGATCTACTTTATTTCATGCATACACAGACAGAAGTATTTATATGCATGATGTAATGCTTTAATGTGTTGCATCATCGAATACAAAACGCAACACCGAATGTTTTAGCCTGGTGGTTTTCATTTAAATAACATTATTTTGTCTTCACATTTTATCTTCCCTTATTTGAATATAAAATAAATAAATAGATGATATCGAACTAGTATCATGAAGTCGAGATGCAATATATTTTCGAAATTATTTAGTGAAATATTCTAAATAGAAATCAAAGTATAGCATTCGAATACTTGATTCGACAACATACTAACGCCTCTGCTAAGATTTACGTATAATAATCATACAACACTGAAACCATTTTGTTTGTGCTTCACACCAAAGAATTGTGTTGTTTGTTGCCAAAAACAATTTGTGTAGACACTTCCGAAATATTAATTACGTATCAACACTTTATGTTTTCCGGCGCAACACCTACAAACTATATCTGGAGTCTTACGTTGTCATACAATCTATGTTTACGTCTGGAAATTTCATCTTTATCTCGTAAAGAGAAAAAACACGTCCCACACTTGTTAATTTTTCGCCTTCCATCACTCTCTGTCTGTCGGCGTCACTTTCTCTCTTTCTCTCTCTCTCTCTCTCTCTCACACACACACTCAGACACATACATACATGGATATATGTATGTACATATGTGAGTATTTATGTATGATTTTTCTTTTGAGTTTTATTTAAGTTCTTCTTAAGAAAATCCAAGCTAGTCGTTAACAATGTGACAGCGCTCCTTGGCTTATGTAAGTTTCCGGTGTTGTACCTATGTGGCTCAGTTAGTGTGTTGGTTGAACTGGTGATGCATACACCCATGTGCGTGCATCTCTTCACATAAATATTCTCAGACGGAGAATATTTAGAATACTTACAAATATTCACTGTACCACTAATAGGTTGTATGTATGTATGTATGTATGTATGTATGTATGTATGTATGTATGTTGTATGTATGTATGTATGTATCTATCTATCTATCTATCTATCTATCTATCTATCTATCTATCTATCTATATATCTATCTATTATATATCTCTCTGTATTTAAATATATATATATATATATATATAACCACTAAACCTGTTTTTTTATTTTCAACTCGTGTGTTCCTTTTCAATCTTCTACATACATATATATATATATATACATACATACATACATACATACATATATATATATATATGTACACATATATGTGTATCTGTGCGTATATATTTATTTATTATATCATTGAACACCAAGCATCTATTTCCATGTAAGTATTATCTCTCTCTCTCTCTCTCTCTCCTCTCTCTCTCTCTCTATATATATATATATATATATATATATATATATATATATTCATCCAAATATATGTGAATCAGGCGGTTATTTGTGTGCGTCAGCATCTGAAATGCCTGTGTGCGTTTGTGTGTGTGTGTGTGCGTGTGTGTATGTGTGTGTGTGTGTGTGTGTGTGTGTGTGTGTGTGTGTGTGTGTGTGTGTGTGTGTGTGTGTGTGTGTGTGTGTGTGTGTGTGCGTGTGTGTGCGTGTGTGTTTGTATCTATCTTTCAATATGTTTTCGAAAATCGTTGCGTTACAGCGAAAATTCAAAATCTTTTCTGGAAATGATTTTAATACTTACTTGAAAACAATTCTTCATCAGATGTCTGATGATGTGATTATGCAGGCATGTTCAAATTGTAGGAGCAATTGTTTTTGCGAATTCCAAAAATTCAGGTCAACTAGGACCTGTTTTCTTATTGCATTTATCAATGGTTCTTCAAACTACAAATTTTATCGAAAGTAATGTTCTTATACCGCTTGTCAGCAAGGCATTTGATATTTCTTCTTAATTCGGTTTAGTAGCCAAGTTCCACCTCAGACTTACTCATGTCGGATAAAACTCATAAGTGAAACACTCAGCATAGCTATAAATTGGATGTTTCCTAATGTCTGACGAACATTTTTAATGACCCCACATAAAAAAAAAAACTAGCTAAAATTGTATCCCAACGACGAACTTTTCTCTTTAGCATTGTGAAATATTCAGCACTGACCATTAACTTCATCAGCTTGGGAGAACAACTAAAATCCATAATGGATTACAGCTTTTAAAGTCATACAAACATTAAACAACATTAACCATTCTCACTAAGGCAACAAATCTCTTCTACCTCAGATACACGAGACGATGTCTCTTTTCTCTGTCTAAGCATTACTGCATAAGTTATCGCAACACTGAAATGCGTAGTTATATGTCGCTACCTCTACGTATCATCTACCTCACTCATTCTTCTACAGCAATAAATATTTGTAACTACAGGGGGAGGAATAATAATTGTTTCAGCATAACATTTATGTCGGAATCAAAATGTCCTAAGCAAATGATAAATATTGATAATTTTCATTAACTCGAAATATTCTGACAAATATACATAGCGTAATATTTCTCAGACAACTACAACTTCGACTACACATACTCAGCGTTATTTTACATAACACGAAGCAATGTATTAAAAATTATTGTTATGGTTTCAAATGGAAACAATAGTCTGGAAATTTGCATAAATACGTTGAAAAGTAAATATTTAAGAAAATAATGCGGCAGAAATTACAACAATTACTTTTGATTTCCTCTTGTCCTGCTTGTGCCATTTATTACTTTCGACTTTTGTACAAAACTTTGAGAAGACTGATCTAAGCGTCTTTCTAATTTCCGTCACATTTGATAACGTTTCTTCGATTAGAATATATTGATGGTCACTTCCTCAAATTCGTAGCATATCAGCAGTGTAAAACGGAAGTAGACTTCATAATATGTGAGGTATACTTGCCATCTCAATATGGCTAACCACTAAGGGTGGGTGTTACTGTAGCTTGTAGCCCCAGGAGAACATCGTCTCCAGCTGGCTATTGACACACTTTCTATGCCCTATCGGTATTTGCAAAGGGAGGTCATCCTTGACGAGGGAAGGATGACCTCCCTTTGCAAATACCATAAGGGCACAGAAAGTGTTCCTAAAGCCAGCTGGAGACGATGTTCTCCTGGGGCTACAAGCTACAGTAACACCCACCCTTAGTGGTTAGCCATATTGAGATGGCTAGTATACCTCACATTGTCGTGCAGTTACTGTTTATACCTCGTTCAGAGATTTACTATTTAGACTTCATAATATTTCTATTCTTATTTCACGAAAACTAATATAGATACAATCGCACATCAACTGCCTGACTATTTATATTAAGTGTAACATATGAATACATGTCAAGTCTGGTTAAATTTAAAGGATGGATAAATATAAATATTTTGCATCCAACTATTTTCTCAAATGCTCTAATAATATAAGATACAGCAGAACATGAAAATGTTTTTATATCTTACTAAGGATATGAAGCGCAATGGCCATGACGGTTGCAAGATTTCTGTGACAAGTTTGAAGCAATTGGTTGTTTAGCTTCAACATTTGTTTGTCAACTTCATTTTAAATTTGAATGGTGAATTTGAAGTGATTGACGTTCTCTGGAACGAAGTATTTAATATTGGAATGGGAGGCGAGATATACAAATGGTACAGGTAAAAGAAACAGGTGAAAGCAAGAACTGCCAATCGGTCAAGGTTGTTTATTATATAATATAAAACAACAATGGTCAGATATTTGGCCAGTATTTGGAGGAGAGAGAGAGAGAGAGCGAGAGAGAGTATTCAGGAAATTAGTAGCCGGATTAGAGGAAATGCAAATCCCGAATCATAACGCTTTAGAGGGCTGTGGTATGGAAATGATGGGTAGTGGAGTGAGCACAAGACTGGAGAACAGACATCTAACCAAAAGGTAGGGTTAGATGCTGCGTTGAGCCCAATATGTGGTTAGGGATGCCAATACTGAAGGAAAAAAACTGACCATTTCGCTGGAATTAACAGTGAAATCAAATGCTCGCCAAGAGAAGCGATCGAGGTGAAATAATTGCGGTGAGAGGTTACAGGATGTAGTACACGTTAGATGAAGAGATGCTAGTGTTAAAATTGTTAAGGGAGGTGGAACGAATTGCTGAAAGGAATAAAAGAAGTGTGAGGCTCAAAGGTAAGCATGAGGTACTGAGCAAGTCAACGAATTGACTGCTCAGCTCTTGAGTATAACTAATAAAGTGGACGAACTCCTGGACTTCAGAGTATTGTGAGAGGAAAACGATTTGTGCCATATATGTGGGATGGAGGTGCTGTTACCTGTGCTGTTGGTTGAGGACAGTTGTAGTTAGACTAGAATTCTTGGCCGAATAAAATTTTTGAGAAGTGGCAGATGGTAGAATTACGTGATGAGCGAAGGTTGATGTTGGTGTCTGTGGAAATAAGAAGACAGAAATAACTCAATTTCTAAGTCAGATAAGACCCAACTAATTGGTGGTGGATTGGGCATGATGGTTGTGAAATTTGAATAACATTTCATAAATACAATTTAATCGGGAGACTTTCACTTTGTAAAACTCAGACGGCCACATCAAATCAGCCCTTGTAGGCCAGTATGACAGAATTGACGCGTCAATATAAAGAGCAGCGAAATGCAATGAATTCCGATTGGAATTTATGAATTTTAATAACGGCACATATGCTTACCAGATAGGCGTAGGAGTGACTGTGTGGTAAGTATCTTGCTTACGAACCACATGTTTCCGGGTTCAGTCTCACTGCGTGGCACCTTGGGCAAGTGTCTTCTACTATAGCCTCGGGCCGACCA
>NC_042998.1:29414097-29429097 GCF_006345805.1 Octopus sinensis
ATTTAGTGAAGAACTATTTTTATGGCCGGATCCGAGGCTATGATTCATCACAATCTTAGGTTGTAAATCCGAAGTTGGGTTCCAGTTAAACTGGTATTTACACAGAGTTATATATATAAAACGAGGTATAAATAATGGTCGTTATCTATTTTTCCTTAGAGTAAATTAGGCTTACAGCTGTTTACAGTAGTAATCATTATAGGTACGTTACAAATAGGTTTAATCAATTCGTCTATTCATCTGTTGAGAAAAATTGAACGACCTAAAAATGATAATGCTATTTTCGTCAGAGTCATTTCTGTTTATAACGCAAAAATTATCATATTCTGGATTATAGAAAAAAAAAGGTACTTAATACGGCTTTTATATTAACGAGTAAGTTGATTATATTCCTTTAGATATTTTTCTATTATTTTTTTATGCTGGAATGATTTAACGAATAAACTTTCAAACCCCACTTTCTATGTTTTATTTTACCTTGGATAGTTGTACCCCGTATATGTGTTTCTGTGTGTGAGTGTGAGCGTGTGTGTATATATGTTTATATATATATATATATATATATATATATATATATATATAAAAGTATATACAACTATATATATATATGCATATATACACACAGCACACAAACACGTACGCACGCACTCACAAACACATCCACACACACACACACACACATAAATGTTCATATTTAAAGACATAAGGAGAGAAGCAAATTATAAGATTCATCTTCATTCATTCGGTTCTCATTGTGCCTTGTGACAGTTGAGGCGACAGCAAGATCGTTCCACCTTCTGACACTGAGAGCGTCCTTGACACTTTGTTCCATTGTTAACCCTCTGCTATTAAGATCTTTTGTTTTTGTTCTCCACCACGTTTCCTTTGCCCGGCAACGTCTTCCTTTACTTTGTGGAACCCATTGCAAAGCGATCCTGACAATTGAGTTCGCTTCATATCGACAAGCCCAGATGAAAAAGGAGGAGGGTTGGGCATGGAGCTAGCATCCACTTCCCATAAAAAATATCGCGAGCTACAGAAACGATTACAAGAAATAAAAGACAGCGTCACGAAAGGTCAGTCTGTTGCTACAAGTACAATGTGTGGATAGTCATATTCTGTCTATTAAATTCACTTTTCTCTTTAATATTATTAATAACGGCGAATCTTCATTCAAACCAATTGCAGTTTTCAAACAAGTCTATGAAATTCTAGGAATTCATCAAAATCCAATTTATATTTCCTGTTAAACCGTCAGTTTTGAACTATTTCTCAGATATTTAGAAGCAATCAACAGGTAATCTCTCAAGTAATGTTTAATGACATTCATATATAATCTTGGAGTTAACTTTAGAGTGATTAATTAAGATACACGATAACACATTCTGTTGTGAGATATACAGTACATAAGGCACAGAAATCAGAGGAGAAGATTAGTAGTAACGTAGTTGCCACCTGGAAATCTAAGCATCTTTATGTGCTTCGAAACGACTTTATTTATTTATGTAATGCTTAGCCAAGGGAAGATGGTTTTCGATCATTCTAATGATGTCTGAAGTTAGTAGGTGAAAGAATTAAAATTACTCTCTCACGTAAGAAAAGGACCGAATATTTGTAACAAAACAGTTCCTTTTCATTTTCTTCTTTAAAGACTCTTTATTGTAGTGAAAATTATGGATAAAATATCAAGTAATAAAATTAACCAGTCCGTTTAGAATTCACCTGAGCAAATTTAGACATAGCATTTTTTTTATTATTATAATATATCTTATCGGAAGGTTAGTTTGAATACATTGTCATGAGTTTGGAATTCGAAATCCTTTAAGTTTTGAGAAAACTATATTAATTCCATATTATTTCGTATCATACCATCGGTGCAAGGTCTAATCTTTAAATCAACATAATTGTTTGCAGGTGAAAATTAATCCCTTATTCGTGTCAAGGCAGATATTAGTGTATTAATCTTGAGATATATAATCTTTGTGGAGTTGTTTAAAAGTAATCTGACTCCTCCTTTACAATCACCTTTTCAATCAGCTAATAATACAATGACGAAACGACACTGGCAACACTTTATGTAGCACACTCCATCTCAAAATCTCAAAGAAACTTGGAAATAGCTAGGCTGTCATTTCTAACTTCTGAGAGAATATATTGCTAAATGGCATCACGATTTATCTTCTCACCAACGACTATGTAAGCACTGAATTGAAAAATAAAAAAAACATTTTTACGATATCCGGCAAAAAATTTATAAATGGGTCCTACAAGAACAGCAAGCAAACATAAGTCTGAATAGGAATAACTCTTTCGTTCGAATGGCCTTTGCGTACAGATTAAGTTGAAGCAAACAACATTGATTTTATATACAATATGGATATTTAGAAATATCCGTTTGTATATTGTCGTTACAGAGACCCTGCTCTCTGGCGTTATTGGTTTGGTTCAGGAGAAAGTTACTGTGTTCACGTACTTTGCAGACATACAGAAGCGGTGAGATCGATTCGGTTCAAGTTCTTTTATAAATCAGTAGTAGTATTGTATTGCCATTTACAGGTAATATTAAACAGAAATATCTATTTTCTTTCCGCTATCCTTTGTTCAATAATCTCGCCTTTTCAGTTTTGGATAATGTTGCATTTTTCTGTTCGTCTGGATCAAGTAATCATCCGTAGCGTTTAGATTATGCACTTGGTTGCTGGGTTGAGTTCTAACATTCACAAAAGTTTTGAGACACCGTTCATAATATACTCGTTCTTATTGGAGATTTATCGTCTTTCTAGTTACGTTTGTTTTTACCGCAGTAGGCTTCAGATGCGGCATCGTATCCCACTGTGATGACAATGATTCAAGTAACTCCACTTGCATTTGGAAATGACGTCGCTAATATCTTGTATTTTAATTTTGTGTAACCAGCATTGGTCATCAGCTAATGACTAATTTGTTTGCACAAAAAGCTTCCTTCTCAATTATGTACGTGTATAGGCATGCATATATGTATGTATGTATGTATGTATGTATGTATGTACAAAAGACATTTGAAGATCCACAAACATAAGAACTTAACTGCAGTTCTTGGTGGTCCAAATCGGATATGCAATCTATGTGGGTGTCTTTTCAAGACATCGTCTGGTTTCAAAAGCCACAGCAGGCGCCATGATGGATATAAAGTACTGGTACAAGAAGTGGTCAGACTCTGCATAAAGAATAGACAACCAACATGAATGGA
Source organism: Octopus sinensis (assembly GCF_006345805.1). Taxonomy (NCBI): domain Eukaryota; kingdom Metazoa; phylum Mollusca; class Cephalopoda; order Octopoda; family Octopodidae; genus Octopus; species Octopus sinensis. Next base: position 29,417,327 of record NC_042998.1, read on the forward strand.
TGTAAGTAGGTATGAATGGGTGGATTGATATATTTAGAATTCACACATTAACTTTGGTTGGTCAGTGTAACTTGTCAACCTGTCGCATAAACAAGAAACCGTTGAGATTATTCATTCCTAATACACTACTCTTAGACATTCCATGCAATTTCATACCCCATACACGTAAGTCATGTTAAATATCGTGCACTGAATGGCGATATTTCGATTAATTTTTCACAGCATGATTTCGTTTGAGTTCAGAAAGCGAGAGAATATGTCAGATTTCGTCTGGTCTTCGCAAATTCGTTCACCAGTCATTTTTGTAAAATTGTCTATTTTATCTTTAAGTACTCTAAATGTATGTGTGTGCGTGATTGTGTGTGCATATGTGTATGCGTGTATGTGTATACATATGTGTATGCGTGTGCGTGTGTGCGTGTGCGCACGTGTGGCATATGTACGAGGGCGCGCGCGAGCATGTGGGTGTGGATGTGTCTCTGCTCAATACCTTGATTGGACTTCTAAATTTTGTTAGAATATATGTGCATATATATATATATATATATATATATATATATATATATGTATGTATGTATGTATGTATGTATGTATGTATGTATCTCTCCCCTTCTCTATCTATTTATCTGTATATCAATAAATACATATGTATATGAATATATATATATATATATATGTATGTATGTATGTATGTATGTATCATCTGTCCCCCCTCTCTATCTATTTATCTTTATATCCATAAATAAATATGTATATGAATATATATATATATAATATATATATATATATATATATATATATGCGTGTGTGTGTGTGTGTGTGTGTGTGTGTGTATGTGTGTGTATACATACATACATATGCATAATTATAGATGTCCAGCAATCAATATTTTGAATTTTGAGCATACACACGAGCACAAACATATATATAAACCAGTCAATGAAGAATGTGTGTGCGTGTGTGCATGTGCGTAAGTGAGCGGATGTTCGTGCGCGCGCGTGTGCATATACCTATCATCAATTATTATATTTCAGCTTATACGATTTCATGCAGAGAAACACTTTAAAGCCAAAATTTGCTTAGGAAAATTTTCTGCGTAAAATAGACCAATTTTCAATGTATATAAATTGTTGGTGTGAAAATTAGATCAAGTGAAAGTACTGGTCGCTCGATTCGCATTAGTACCCACTTTAGATGATATTTACGTTTCCTTTCTCCCGGAATGCTAATTTTAGTGGCAAGTTCTTGTGTAGCTACATCAAAACATAGATGGTAACCTTAGTGTAACCTTTTCGGAGAGCTTGTGGATTTATAACGTTTGGAATCGATCCAATGCAAGGCAATTATCTTGTACAAATACGGAGGTTTTCAATGTGATTGACTTAAGAGGACATTATTGAATCGCGTTAAAGACAGCTGGCTGTAATTTAAGTTTGAAGACAAGAAAAACAATAACATTTAGTTCTAAAATAAAATTTTCACGCGGCTTTCTTCCGCTATCATTGATTATAGCGTATTTGAGTTACAAATTGCGGTGCAGAAATACCTTTTTAGAAAATTAGAAAGCAAAACGTCGCCGGTGACACTCGGTTCATTTCAATGGAAGCACTGCCAACGTCAATATAAAATGCTTGGTTGAAACTTTCGTGGAATATTTGCGCACTCAATACTGCAGTATTTTGTCTTCGAGCATCTGATGTCAAATCCCGACTCTTTGAACTACATTTTCTATGGGTCGATAACAGATATCAATAATAGAGTAGTGTTCAATCAATCTTTGATCTATGACTTTACTATTAGAATTTCCCGAGGAGTAATACCTTTTCTTGAACCCGGTACCTCTTTCCTTATTTCACTATTACTGTATGTACGATAATTTTTATACATTCAAGTGGCCACTTTGTAATATAAAAGGAAATTGATATGACTTAAAAATAACTGAAGATTTTGTGTTATCGGTTATATACTTCCATTCGAAAAAACTCCAGTGAAATCTGTGACGGCAGAGTCAGCAGATCCAGAGGTAAACCGGGTGATTTTAGCATGTGGTATTTATAAATTACTTTTATTAAATTACTTTATGTTGTGCCTGTAAAGGACTGAACTTGCTAGCAACCTTATCATTACTGTATATAACGGCAATAATACGACATTATTTAATATATAACAAATATATTATATAATACACACACATACACATATATGCGCGTGTGTGTGTGTGTGAATTGTTGTTGGATAAGTAGAACTACAGCAAATCTTTAAGTCAAAACTTAATGCTATTTTGTTATGTGATTTTACTTATAGCTTGACATTTTAACTTTGTATATTTATCATTTTGTTTAGCTATCCATATGCATAGAAAAAATATAGAATAAAGCGAATTATTTGAGACCTGTCAACCAATATATCTATTTCTTTACTACCCACAAGGGGCTAAACATAGTGGGGACAAACAAGGGCAGACAAACGGATTAAATCGATTATATCGACCCCAGTGCGTAAGTGGTACTTATTCAATCGACCCCGAAAGGATGAAAGGCAAAGTCGACCTCGGCGGAATTTGAACTCAGAACGTAGCGGCAGACGAAATACCGCCAAGCAATTCACCCGGCGTGCTAACGGTTCTGCCAGCTCGCCGCCTTCTATCTACCAATATATACTTAAATAACACGTGATCTGGGGTTATCCACCTGCTTTTCTCTTTACAAATTTCCAGCTTTAACTCTCAATTTATCTCTTCAGAAAGCAAATGCACCAATAAACTATTAATCTTTCCATATTAGCGTAACATACAGACACTCTCTCTCTCTCTCAATATATATATATATATATATATGTATATATATATATATATATATATATGAGTGTGTAAATATGTGTGTGTGTGTAGGTTTCTACATATATTTATGTATGTGTGTGTATGAACTCGTGTATCTTTGTGATTATGTTAGCGTTTGACACTCAATGTGTTTGTGTGTCTCTCGATCAATAAATCATTTTCCAATTTATATAATGCTGCTCTTTTTATTTACAATATCAATGCAGTCTCAATATTCTAGACTTTCTTCTGCTAACTTTTGTTTTTCATGCAAATATGCTCCATACTATATAGATTGCATTTTTCGTAAACCTGATAGAAGTTTTTTAATAACGCAATAATGAACTTGGTAACAGAATTTTACATGTTATTCATTAACAATGACAGGTCTTAGATAACAAACCGACAATATTTTAAAATTTAATTAATCATAAAATATTTTAAAATTGGAATTGCTTGATATTCTGTTTAATATCAAACCGACCTCGTGAAAAATTGCTTATGCTATACAATATATGCTAAAAACTATTAAAGATGAGTAAGAAAGATTACTCCTCTTTAATAAAATAATTGAAATAATTGCCACGCACAATCTCCATTGAAATATCATCGTAAATTGAATGAACTTTTTTGGAAAAAAACCCAATATGTGTTGAGTATTGATTTGTTAGAATACAAAGAGCCGTAGTAATTTATCATATTCTAAGATCTACAAGCATGGTCTATAAGACAACGTGTGTAGGCGAGGCTTGAAAAATATGAGATGAAAGAACCATGTGAGAGCCAAAAGTTGCAGTGAGAGAAAGTGGAGAAGGAGCGCGGAGAAAGGAGGGTGACAAAAGATTAGAAGCATGTGTGCGAAAATTCCGATCAACATCTCATATTGAATAGAAGCCATCATTTATCAGACTCATAAAAATCATCTATAAATAATAGGAGGCGAATGAAGGAGCTTTTACGATATATAACAACCTCCTGGAAATAGCAATGAATTTTCCTTTGGAAGCAAAAACATATTCAGCTTTCTACACGTCAGAAACTTTATGGGACTCGATTGGGTTTCACATGAATTTTTGAGACGCACCTACTTCATATGGAGACATCCTAGACGACATCCAGAAAGAGGAAGCTGACTAACCCATATGAACTCCGTGAACTACACTACATACACCATCCCGTACTAACATGCAAATCACACATCGTATTCTTCTCTAAGATACAAATCTTTCAGCCTTTAATGTTGATCTGTCACTGCTGCGGAGACTACAGTATTTACTCATATTTCACTAAGTGGCAGCAATGCTAGTATCCGTGCCACTCATCTCTCTCACCAGGATGCCAATAACAAATACTTCCAGTAACTCTCGTTCTAAGTTTTCCTTTCCATTCCTTCAAAAATATAGGCTCTTCCTCTGTTAACCTGACTACACCCCCAAAACCCACTTGCAACTCTTCCACAATATTTATTTCTATTTCTTTACTACCCACAAGGGGCTAAACACAGAGAGGACAAACAAGGACAGACAAACGGATTAAGTCGATTATATCGACCCCAGTGCGTAACTGGTGCTTATTTAATCGACCCCGAAAGGATGAAAGGCAAAGTGGACCTCGGCGGAATTTGAACTCAGAACGTATCGACAGACGAAATACCTATTTCTTTACAACCCACTAGGGGCTAAACATAGAGGGAACAAACAAGGACAGACAAAGGGATTAAGTCGATTATATCAACCCCAGTGCGTAACTGGTACTTATTTAATCGACCCCGAATTGATGAAAGGCAAAGTCGACCTCGGTGGAATTTGAACTCAGAACGTAGCGGCAGACGAAATACGGCTACGCATTTCGCCCAGCGTGCTAACGTTTCTGCCAGCTCGCCACCGATTCTTATCATATTAATGATGAACCATGAGAGATCAATGGAATTTCTTAAATTTTACATAGTTTTTTTTTTTACTATAAACGATGGCTAAGTCATTTGTAAGCCGCGATGACAGCAATTATTTATTATATTTTTCACTTGTTTCAGTCATTAGACTGCGGCCATACTGGGGTACCACGTTGAAGAATTTTTAGTCAAAGAAATAGACCCTAGTACTCCCCTCTTTAAAGCCTGGTACTTATTCTATCGCTCTCTCTTGCCGAACTGCTAACTTACGTCCACGTAAACACACCACCACATGTTGTCAAATAGTATTGGGTCCAGGCAGTAGGACTGAACTCGGAACCATGTGGGAAGCAAGCATCTTATCCCATAGCCACGATAACTTTATTTTACTTTGTTAAGATCCATCCTCTATGCACTGTATATGATTAAAGAATAGCTCACATTTGATATCCCACGAAGAAATTTGGTCAGTTCTTTAAAAAATGTTACCTAGTATCTGATGAGAATCTGGTAAGCTGGAAAGTGTAACAATGAAGAGGATCTTGGCGGGAAGAACGAGCTACAATTTTTAAGAAAAGTGATTGCCGTAGCTTATTTTACAAATTTCTTACCCCACAGACACTGCTGCATCACAAAGATAACGGACTAAATGTTTTGTTATATAGAATTCCATACAGAAAAAAGTATATGTATCGGGGTTCAATGCAAATTAAATATTTAAACGAGAGATGAAAAAAAAAAACGTATTTAATGAGACGCAGGCACTTTTTGGTTTTGAAATAATATATATTACACAGAGAAATTGCTTCTGACGCATTCAGAAAAGAAAGGCATTTTTTAAAAAGCAGAAGAGATGATTTTTAATTTTTAATACTGATATTCTCAGAAAAGGCAACGATTTTATCTTCTCCAGCCTTTTATATTACAGTTTCTTCCTTTCATCATTATTCTCCAAAAAACTGAAAGAACAACAAACGAGAAATTCAATAAAAAACTTTAAATCAGCTTTGCGTTCTTTGCGTTGCTAAGATACTCTGCTACATGAATAAATTCTACATCACTGTCATCTTTTATGTGTTGCTAAACAAGGCGCATATATTTAACAGCTTTAAGATCAGGCTGGCAGAATCAGAATCTTCTCTTTCGGCACTCACTTGATTCGCATTAGTCTTCCAGTAACTTTATCAATGTAATACTTTACGTGCCTTATATATAATATATATATATATATATATATATATATATATATATATATATAATACGTATATATATACACATTATATATGTATATATATATAATATATATTAATGTATATATATGTATATATATACATATATATATGTACATTATATATATATATACATATATATATGTACATATATATATACATATATATATGCACATATATATATACATATATATATGTACATATATATATATATATACATACATATTATTTATATATATATAGATACATACATATATATACATAAATATAAAATATAATATATATATTATTACATAAATATATATACATAATATATATATATACGTATAATATATATACATATATATATATATATACATAAATATATAATATATATACATATATATATATATATATACGTATATATATACATATATATTAATGTATATATATGTATATATATACATCTATATATGTACATATATATAATATATATATACATAATATATATATATATATATTATATATATATAATACATATATATACATATACATACATATATATATACATATACATACATATATATACATATACATACATATATATACATATGCATACATATATATATATATACATATATATAAAATATTATTAGAGACAAAACCACTATTTTGCAAAACAAACAAGGAAAGACTTAATCAATACATAAAATTTTAATAAATAGTCAAAAAAACCGCCACTACAATTGTTTCTTGTCTTGATCGACAATCTTCAGGTGGACTTCCAATCAAAATATCAATATTTTAAAATATAAAAATAAAATTTTAAAATAATAAAGTATGAATGAAAAAATATAATATATAATCCATATATAACCTATATAATCCATATATAATCAATATATAAACAATATATAAACTAAAATAAACCTATCAACAATTAAATATAAAATATAAAATATAAAATATAAAACGAAACAAAAAAAAATAATAATAATATAATATAATAATAAACTATATATACACCCATACACATATACCTAATTATATATAACCATATCTAACTACATACCTAAATCACACCCCTATATATATATCCCTATACATACACATAAAAACGTCTAGGCAACTATAAATAAATAAAATAGCTAAATACTTCAACACAATACTTATTCATACTCCACACACACCACATACAACCCACATTCACGCTCTAGAAAACGGATATCACTTAAATATGAACGGAGAATGGAATAAATGGAATTAAAAATTATATTCACTTGGTAAAACGAACACTACTTAAAAATTATGAATGAAACAATGCAATAAAAAACAGACATCGCAAATAGATACAATTACTACGAATTCGTTAACAAACCTACCATAATAAACCAAAACTCATAAAAACATATAATGATAAAATCTCCTTTACTAAACTCTATAACATACCTATATAGCAATCCCCCTAACCTAAACATTCACACACAAATACACACACGTAAACCACACACCCACGACATATACAAATACCCACACCACTTACACATACCTATACTACATATAAACCTCAACATATACTCCAAAAACCCACTCAACCCCCACAGACAAATAAACACAAAAATTATGAATGGATTTTTATAAAACTACCATGATAAGCTAAAACTCACAAAACATAAATGATAAAACCTCCCTTTACTAAACACTATAACATACTTATATAGCAATCCCTTTAACCTATACATTCACACACAAATACACACACGTAAACCACACACCCATAACAAATACAAACACCCACCCCACTCACACACACCACAAGTACATATAAGCCTCAACATATACACCAAACAAAATACTTTACCAGGAACTTAACATATGTATAAAAAGTATAACCGCTCTGGAAACGAACATCTTTTAAAATAATGAATGGAGAAATGGAATAAATGGAATAAATGGAATTAAAAATAATATTCACGTGGCAAAACGAACACCACTCAAAAATTATGAATGAAACAATGTAATAAAACAACCAACATCGATCAAGACAAGAAACAATTGTAGTGGCGGTTTTTTTGACTATTTATTAAAATTTTATGTATTGATTAAGTCTTTCCTTGTTTGTTTTGCAAAATAGTGGTTTTGTCTCTAATAATATTTTATAATATTTTACTATAAAATTGGATTTAATCCTAAATCTGATTTTTCCCTGTAAATTTGGATTTATTCCCTAATATTTATTATACATATATATATATATATATATATATATATATATATATATATATACATAAATATATATATATTATATATATATATTATATATATATTATATATATATATATATATATATATATATATATATACGTATATATATATATATATATGCATATATATATATTTGTGTGTGTGAATAATATCTTGGCGTTTGAAGCTGTTGAATTTGTTCCACCTTATAAGATTTACTTTCTAAATATTTCGAGATGGAATCATTGTATTTCTTGTCTGTACTTGTCTGAGAGTGCTTAATGAAACAATTTCAAGTTTTCTAGATTATAAAGCTGAGTTTCTACTTTCTTGCCATAACAGCGTCTCCGTTTAGTTGTTCTGTCAATTTTATTCGAAAGTGCTGTCTTAATACTTACCTAACCTTATCTTTCATATAATAAAATGCAATGTTGCACATAGGTCACGCTGGTCCAGGGAAATTAAAACAACACACGGAGTGGGATTAGTGGTCGTCATAGATGTTAAATGCAAGCAAACTGTAATAAGATGTTTTCCTCTCACGTCGTCGATATTTTAATCATACTGAAAATAAATTTTCATCGTAAATTATATATATTATCAGCTTCATATATACAAAAAATATATATGAAATTAAATATTGATCTATTTTGTTTTAAAAATATTACCACCACGTAATATTTATAAATCACATACATAACATATACGTATAACCTTTAGCGCAAAGCCAGTAATTTGGGGGGAGGGGTAAATTGATTATATCGACTCCAGTGATAATCTGGTACTAATTTTATTGACCCCGAAAGGATAAAGACAAAGTTGGGTTCGGTAGAATTTGAATCGATACCCTAAAGACAGGTGAAATTCCGCTAAGAATGTTTTCCAGTGTGCTAACGATCCAGTTAGCTGGCGCCTTCACTGACATTTTATATATTACATCTAAACACCTGCGTCGCAGATTTTCAGAATACATCAAAGTTAAACTATATTAGGTCATCAAATATTCAATTTTAGCTCAGCAGATTTGAAAAATACTTCTCAGAGTTAGAAAGTACCAGCTTCATACTTAATTGGGTTATATTTCGTAAAAATGCTTCAAGAAAATCTAATTTTCTTCAGCTGCTAAAATGTAGGTCACACTGAAAATTACTCGATGTTTTGAGAGATATAATTCTTAAAGGGGTTTCATCTGACTGACTTCGCTGTAGGTAGTCTCATCCCTTTATTTTACCATTAAAATCTCAAATGACTGTAGACATTAATGAAGAGTAAGGAAACGTAAATGGTATGTGGTTTTGATGTCAATTGAACATTTATGTCTAACTTGAAAATAAATATTATACGAGATCTTTCTTATTTTATAAATTTCCTTTCATAAATAAAATTATTCTTCTAATGTAAAAGTGAGACTACTGTCATTTCAGAGCATTGATCTCCTAAAGTATTATATCTGTACTCCTTATTCTTTGTCAATAAAGGAAAACAGAAATATGGAGGATACTCACCCTTCCTTCTTTTTATCAATCCTGCTCTGAAAACGCTATCTGAATATTTCGCTTTTCAAACTTTCGGTGAACAAATTATTATGATTCATACATTGCCTTTTGAATATGATTATTTAAATACTGTAAATGTCTTTTTTAATTGCTAACTTACCTGTTAAGAGATTCATAAATATAACTAATATTGTACTACGCTATTCTTGATCACAATTTCAAAAGACTAGCTTCCTTTAGAACAAGATAATATTTCAGTTTCCAACAATTGCTCAGCTTCTGAAAATAAAGCCCACAGCGGAATATGGCAATAATGATGTCAAACATGCTGATAGCCAACATTACAGCTAATAAATTCGTATGGAGTCACTCACCAAGACATTTTTTCCTGGAAAACAGACAGGATGTTTCTCTTTTTTGCAACTCTTGCCACTAATATGGCAGGTTCTGACTCAGGTCAACGCATTTTGCTATATAATTACTTATCATTATTTCCCCAAAACGATAGTTCCCTGCAATTTCCTTCCTTTCCTTACAAGCATTGACTTGTAGTTGTTTAAACGAAGCATCAGCTGCACTGAATTCACCGTTCTCTCAAAGCTTGCTCAGGATCATAGGTACAGTATCTTACACAAAACCCCACCTCACATTGAATATTTCGCTCCTACATTTCTGTCTCTTGACATGAATGCACAACTGACATGATGGTCACCTCGTCCGATATAACAGTCCGTTCTTCCAGAACGATTTTTTCCATAACTAGTTTCAATTTATGTCATAATGAAAGTCCTATCTAAAAGCAGATTCCAAATTATATTACAGGCCAATACAATATATTTATGTTTATAGTTTATTTAAATGATCTATTACAATATGTAAATTGAAGATACGTGTGTGAAGCGCTTATTGAAATGAAATTTAAAATATATGCTAAACTAATATTATTTCATACAAAACTTTCAATCAAAATCTAAAATATTAAATTCATGATACTGAAGAAAGGAATGTAATGACTACCAGACACTGTTCTTTTAATATTATATACCACTATTTGAAGAAAATATATATTCAACAGAAAATCTACGTGTATTGACCGTATTTTCTTTCAAATATGAATTTTAAAAAATATTCTTTTGATTTCGAATGGTAAGCTATAGAATGACTAAAGCAATGTATATATTTAAGATTTGGCTCTCAAAGATAAACATTATATAATGCATTAGAATTATTTTTATTCTTTGTAATCTTTACAAATGAAACACAAAAGAACTATTTTATACAAAAGGGAATTAATATACAAATCTTGATATTTTAAAATGCAATGAAAGCAACATTTGAAGTAAGTAACAAAATAATTGGAACCAAGCAAAATTTCAGTACAGTACATTATTCCAGGCTGCTATACCAAAATTCATTGCGATGCGTATTACTGTCAATTGTTCCAACAAAGAAAGAGAATGTTCTAAATCAAAATATTTTAATGCTGGAATTATTGATTTTCACACGGAGGCATCTTTTGTATGTTCATTTGAGTATAAAATACACGTGTTCAGTAGTGCGGAAAGTGAACATTTCTTGGAAAGCTGAACTCATCATCTAATTATTCTTAACAATGTTCCTAACAATTATATTAAAATGAGTCGAAACCACGGGAACCCAACGTTCTTATTTATATTTTGGTGCTTTGAATATACTTGCCAATCTTAATAACATTATTCCTATGGTTAAGTATCTTGGTCTTGTGTTCGATTTCGTCTCATATATCTGACTGTATTTTCGATTTTGCTCCGAACTCAGATTCTTGGATTCATAGCAGTTGAACTTGTTTCATTCTGCTAAAGAATTCTATTGTCATCGACTTTGTTCTAATATTAAGCTTGTTGAAGATCTGAAGCGTAATACACACACACACACACTTACGTTAGACATTTCGTTCCATAGATAAATTCTTGAAAGTGTAATAATCGAACCAAGTTAAGCCTTCAATTTAATCCGATTGGGGTAACGTGGGTGTGCATAATGTGCATAATTTGAGGCCTCAACAATTACTGGAGCTTACTTAACGTATATTGAAAGTAAGTTACGCTTAAGAAAGAGGACGGTCAAATCGTCTT
>NC_042998.1:29434097-29441597 GCF_006345805.1 Octopus sinensis
TGCCTCAATATATAATATCGCAAAGAATAAAGAGAGGAAGATGACAAGAATGGTCATTATCTATAAATCACAAAGCGACTGGCGAGAATATTTGTGATAATGATGATGATGATGGTGATGTTGATGATGGTGATGTTGATGATGATGTGCGTGCGTGTGTGTGTGTTTAGTGATGGTGATAAAAATTTGAGTCCAGGACAGAGGATGACGAACGTTACAACTATGAAAACGGAACTCGTTCAGCTTAGCAGCTTGGAAGTAATGTTAGAGTTAATTTCTTTTTCAAGATGTGGTTGGAAATTTAGTTTGAAAAAAAAAAGTTGTTTTATTCGTTCCATTTCGGTGGACGTTAATACACTATTTATGGCTTCGCCAGACTAGTATCGACTGACATTAAGTAAAGCTTGATGTAGTTTCTGAAAGACAAACATAAAGATCTCTGTCTTTTACAAGTAATGAGATTTTGAAGCACACACAGACACACACGTTGTGTGTGTGTATATATTATATATACAAGCATATATATATATATATATATCTATATATATATATATTATATATATATATATATATATGTGTGTGTGTGTGTGGTGTGTGTGTGTGTGTGTGTGTGTGTGTGTGTGTGTGTGTGTGTTGTGTGTGTGTGTGTGTGTGTGGTGTGTGTGTGTGTGTATGTCTCGGTATACTCTCCACTTTTACTCTTTTACTAGAACTAGCTCTGATATCGGTGCAGCATCACTAAGCACCTTCCCATCTTAGCATCGTCGCTGTTGTCCTTTTTTATCCTTCAATTTATTCTACTTTCTATTTCATTTCTCTTTGAACAGCAACAAAACCCCAAATTGAGATAGTAAGTAAACCCCATAAAATTAAAGGTTCAAAATGACCATTGCAAGAAGTGACCAATATCAGATTTCAAAACCATGTCTAGATAACGGGACCAGAGACGACAACATAAATATTTGGAGACTGTTGACTTAATTACAGAAAAAGGCCACCAAATTACAGAAAAGGCCTCCAAAATTCTATTACTGTCCCTTTATTAGGCTTTGGTTTACTTCTCCTCACGCTTTCTGTCTTCACTCTTCCTTCCTGTATCTCCCCCCCTCTACTTTTTTCTTTCCTTTTGTTCTTTTTCTTTCTCTTTCCATTTGCTCTTCTTCCCCGATTCATCCTTTCTTTTTCTCTTTCTCTTTCTTCCACTCATTACTCTTACCTCTTTTCGCCGCTACCCTGCCCTCTGTCTATATCCCTCATTTATCGCGTTTCATAGGAAACGCCGACTCCGACGAAGTTAGCATTAGTTTTTAAGGTCGTGAAATTTCTTAGTCAATCCATGGACCGATGGAGTAAACAGACCGATGTACGAACTTATTTTGTTTATTAGAAGCAACTGTAAGCCGAAAAGGGAATATGTAAAGACCATTATATATTCGTTATCTTACATATACAGTAATCCGTCGCCATATGAAGGTTCACCTATCACGGTTTATTATTTAAGCTTATGTCGATTCTTCTGTGGTGTTGTTTTGCATATATAAAATAAATATATACAAATTATAAAAAATAAGAAAACAGTATACACTACTGTTTCTACTTCGCGGATTTTCACCTATTGCGGGTAAGGGGTTTGGTACGTAACATCCGCGATAGTCGAAGGATTACTGTATATTAGTTTTGGTGATGAAGCTCTACGCTGATGCACAATTATTAAAGGGGAACCTTACGGATAATAGAAGAGATATACTCTTTACTCTTTTAGTTGTTTCAGTCATTTGACGGTGACCATGCTGGAGCACCGCCTTTAGTCGAGCAAATCGACGTGAGGACTTATTCTTTATAAGCCTAGTGCTTATTCTATCAGTCTCTTTTGCCAAACCGCGAAGTTACGGGTACGTAAACACACCAGCAACGTTGTCAAGCGATGCTGGGGGACAAACACAGACACAGAAACATATATACACACACATACACACATACATATATACGACGGGCTTCTTTCAGTTTCCGTCTACCAAATCCATTCACAAGGCTTTGGTCGGCCTGAGGCAATAGTAGAAGACAATTGCCCAAGGTACCACGCAGTGGGATTGAATCCAGAACCATGTGTTTGGTAAGCAAGTTACTTACCACACAGCCACTCCTACGCCGATATGTTCATGAAGATTTAAAGGATCTTTTCTGTTTGGCTCACAGTTTTCAATTTCTTCAACTTTTGTTCTAATTGATTTCATATTTGGTGTACTGATGCAGTTTTGTATGGTAATCATTAACTGGAAATTCCTTTTCGCCATAAACCAACAAATAAAGAGCTAATGGCTTTTAAAGTTTTCAAATTTTGAGTAATTTTAGCCAATCGAAAACCACATGCATAAAGTGGCTCATTCCATAGTAACAAGTCAAGCTTTTACCAAACTGCTTAACCATATGGTCATTTTTTGCATTTAAATGCCATTATTTTAGTATATCTCACGATAACCTCACAGTTCACGTGTTTTAACCCTTAAATCACGCACTAATATTTTCATTTTTTTATTCTTTGCATAATCGTATGAATTCTCGTGTGTAGAATACAAGTTTTCAAAAGTTTTCTGAAAATTCTAAAGCATAAAAAGTATTATGAAGTGTTATATGGCGTGCGCAAAGCAGAATTCCTCCACGAAACCACCTTCTGTCACACACAAAATGACAGCTTCCAAATTCTGTTTGCTGCTTGAGTAAAAATTATCAAAATTTAACACTCTGCAGCCTTAAAAAAAAAATTTCTGGAAAAAGTGAATTATCACCTGAGATTCAGCATAAAAAATCACACCAATACACCAAATTTAAAATTTTCACTGAATTTAGAATTTCCAAAGTTGCAGCCAAACAGTAAAGATCCGATTTTGGATATAGAGATCTTGTTAACAGGATACTGAAAAAATAAAGGATACAAATAAAAATAAATAAAATAAGAGGCAATTATAGCCGTCAATGTTTGAATCAACAAGGAGGATAATGAGAACAATTATCTGATCGTAAGTTTCTGCCATTCATCAGATTATGTTAGTTCATTTTTTGCTTTTGTATTTCTTTACAGCTTTGTTCATGTGAAGAAATTCTGGCTTCATAGTTACTATTTTATTTTCTTGGTTCCTATTGCTTTTGTTTTCAACTAAGTATACTAATTATAATTGTTAGGTATCTTTTATTTGAAAATTTCAACAGAGCTAATGTCTATGTGAGAAAGAAGGAAGAACATCCGGAAGAAGCTTGCAGCGATTGTCGTGTTTCCTCTCCAGCAGCGTCATATATATATATATATATATATATATATATATATATGTGTGTGTGTGTGTGTGTGTGTGTGTGGTGTGTGTGTGTGTGTCTTCCATTATTATTGATGCAAATTCATTAATTTTGAGTGCTTGTCAATCACGGTTTTCTTGATTCTTTAAAACTTATTTAACCGGAGAGAAAGTTGTTTTGAAACTCTTGTTACAATGACCGTTTTGGATTTTCCCTCAGTAAAAGAATATGTTGTTGTTTTTCTTCTTTTTGTTTATGTGCTTTAAGTGTATGACAATTGTGTAATTGTTGTTTAATTGTGGTGAAGAAGAAGAAGAAACGGAGGGAGGAGAAGGCAGAGGAGGAGAAAGGGGGGAGGACGAGGAAGAGGACGAGTAGGAGAATGAAGAGGAAAAGGAGGAGGATGAAGTGGAAGGGGAAGAAGATAAAGTGGAAGCGGAAGAGGATGAAGTGGAAGAGGAAGCGGATGAAGTGGAAGCGGAAGAAGATGAAGTGGAAGAGGAAGCGGAGGAGGATGAAGTGGTAGAGGAAGTGGATGAAGTAGAAGAGGAAAGGGAGGAGAATGAAGATGAAGTGGAAGAGGAAAGGGAGGATGAAGTGGAAGAAGAAGAGGAAGAGGATGAAGTGGAAGAGGAAAGGGAGGAGAATGAAGATGAAGAGGAGAAGAATGAAGATGAAGATGAAGATGAAGTGGAAGAGGAGGAGAATGAAGGGGAAGGGGAGGAGAATGTAGGGGAAGGGGAGGAGAATTAAGGGGAAGGGGAGGAGAATGAAGGGGAAGAGGAGGAGAATGAAGAGGAAGTGGAGGAGGAGAGAACAATCAGAAAAATAATTCTGCAATATGATAATCTTATGTGTATGTAACTCGCTCGAATGTTTGAAAACTAAAAGAAGCGCTTAATTACAAGACATTGCAACGTACTTAGGCAAATTCTTGAGATCTTTAAATTTCTAATGATATTATATGCATCCATTCCGAATTTATATGTATTTTCTAGTTGAGTTTCTCGCACAAAATTGTACAGTATACATAATGAAACAAGTATCTTGTTTTTAGAAAGTTTCCTATAATTAAAAGTGTTGAGGAACTAAACTTTATTTTATGTATTTCCCTTTTGTATAAAAGCTCTTCCTGGGTTATTGATCTTAACAATATTCAATAGTCTACATAATGTTAAATGTTAATGAATATTTTGTGCTGTCTAATTAAAGAAGACATATATCTAATTTGATGTTTAATGAACTGATAATATACATAATTTTTTTATATACAAAAAGGTTAATGCTCTTGATTTCAGCTTGTAAAGTATTAACAAACGAGAAGTGATGCGTGCAATATAACACTATATTTTGTTACACGATACATCAGTAGATTTTCCTCTTGTTAAAACTTTCTAATCAATTAGTGATATTCTACGTACATTCTATAATATCATTCTGTAAAAATTGGCATTATGCCTATTACATCTTCAATTGGTGTAGCATTTCATTATTGCCCTGTCTGCTATAGGCACAAGTCCCGAATTTTTGGAGAAGTGGGGTAGATATTTTAGCAAACCAGAAAGGATGAAGGGTAAAGTCGACCTCGGTGGAATTTGAATTCAGAATGTAAAGCTGGACGGAATTCAGCTGAACATTTTAATCGGCGTGCTACAATAGAGTCAGATCATTGCCTTTTTATCATTCTACTCTAATGAAAATAAGTATTTGCTACAAGCTGGAGAACTTTCAGCTTTTAACATATTTCCGCCGTGCATTCACGTAGGTAGTTTGTATATTTTTAATTATTGTAAATTCATCTCGTGTTGTGCAATTACCAACGCGTGATCACAGTAATTATTTTGCGATCTGCACAAGGTAAGGGGCGTGAGAAATTAAGAGGTATTTCAAATCAGGCCTTAAAGTAAAAAACAAACCAAAAACATAGCGCAACTTGATTTGTCCGACGCTCAACAGATGTCACTATCTAACTTCTCAGCAACAAAAATTATTAAACTTATTGCTGTGTTTAATGAAAACATTAATTAGCTATGTCTTAAATAGTTCGATGTCCAATTAGCTGTATTGTCGTTGATACATTGCATAAGATATACAAGAGAGACCCCTTTGGACAAAGCATTAAATGGATTCAAATATAAGTAGGCTTCAAAGAATTGGTAAGTGAAATCTCCAAGGAAACGTTAGAAATACGTTTTATGTTAAACTTTACATCATTTCAAGACGGCGAGCTGACAAAATTGTTAGAGTCTCGGAAAAAATGTCAAAACGGTATTTTGTCTCCTTAATTAAGATATAAGTTCAATATTCGCCGGAGTCATCTTTTCCTTTCGATCTTTTTTTGGATCGATACAATAAGTGCCAGTTGAGCATACCAAACTTTACATCGACAACCTAAGAATTACTCAACTTGTGGCAAAATTTGAAGCCATCAGTTGTTATTTCAAATACTTTTGATTGCCATACCAGTTGTTTCTTGGGGGCAGCTGTGGCTGTGGCTATGTGGTAAGAATTTTGCTTCTATATTACGGGTTCAGTTCCACTGCGTGTTACCTCTGGCTCATTTTCTGCTATAGCTCCTGACCAACAAAAACCTTGTGAGTGGATTATTTAAACGGAAAACGAAATATGATTACCGCACACACACACACACACACACACACACACACACACACCACACACACACTCCCACCGCTTGTCAAACGATGTTGGTCAGTTTGTGTCACCGTAAAGTAGCGGTTCAGCAAAAAAGATCGATAGAATAAGTAACGGAACTAAGAAATAAGAATGGAAATAGATTTGTTCAACTAAACCTTTCAAGAAAGTGCCCCAACATGGCCGCAGTCCATGGAAACAATAAAAATAAAATATAAAATACAACATTTCATCTATATCGGGTTAATGAATATATGCTAAACTTTTCCACCTTCAAGCTAATTTTCAAGATAAATGATTTCGTACCTCTCCACGAAAACTAATATGAAAGTCTGCAGTGAAACTCTGAAACGAAATTCTCGTTAGCAATCGTGAATCTGTTTGTCAGTAATACGATAACGAGCTTTACAAATGCTTATATTTCAGTACATTTTCTGCATAATTAGACAAGAAACCGATTTTTCATTAGCGTGCAAATGTCTCTTCAGACGTAATCTCTTTAAGATTGGCTAGATATCAAACAAATAAAGTGCTTATTTCATTTAGGTCGAAGCAAATAGCCCCAAACAGCAGATCTTTAACAGATTTATATTAGCAGTGTGTGGAAAAGAATTATTTATAGTGCCGAACTTCATAATAAATTGTACTCAGAGTATACACATATATAACGAACGAAAGAGAGTGTCTTAAAAATTTACTGACGTTTAGGTTTCTGAATGGTTTTGTATTAAATCCCCAAAGGGTTTAATACATTCAAATCCAATTGAATGCACATATCCATTTAATAAAATCTATGGGGACGTCTATTAATGAAAGAAGTAGTTTAGCACTCGAAACCTCTTACTATTACAATCGTTGCCGGTCTCTGTTCGTCATGTGTACACTTATTCCCCATTTACACTTTTACTCTATTCATATTTTCTTCGTCTTCCCATACAAAAAAAAAAAATATCTCGAAAATTGAATCACCCCAGATGGCATTTACTAAACCAATTAAGGGCGTGCCTGATCTCGATTACTGGGACCGCCTTAAAGCATTGAAACGATACATCATTTGCACGATGTAGAGTATATACTGCCAGCATTGCCCAAACGACCTCAACATTAGCTTCAAAATTTATCCAAGGCTAGGACCACTGGTCATACGTCTGCTATTCAATTCAGGATTACAACACATAAATACACTTCAACACAATTTCTTTTCCTCAACAGGCCCTGCCCTATTTAACATAGTCCAAAAAAACAAAAGATCAAAGAGGAAAAGGATCCCATTACTTTTAAACGGAATCTCGGCAAATTTCTTCAAGGAATACCAGATAATCTACCTATACCTGGATACAATTCACTCAACAAGAGCTCCCTACAGGAATGGACCATGATACCACAAAACTTGACATAAAAAGGATTTATGGAATCCTATCAGGTGGTGCTATTAAGTTAGACATGGCATAGACCAATCTCTGGTCTAAATATATCTAAGTTATATATATATATATATATATATATATATATATATATAATTAAATAATGAGGGAGTTAAATTGAATATTAATTTAATTA
>NC_042998.1:29446597-29456597 GCF_006345805.1 Octopus sinensis
GATGAAAAAATACAAATCAATAAGTAAATAGAAAAATGAAACAATGTTGGCTTATTCCGCAGCAGGAACGCAATTTACAAACAGTTCAACTATTATCTTTTACTTCTATGAATTTGACACTTACGCTAACCTTCTGCAACGGAAAATGCTCTTTCATTTTTGCAAGCATTTAAGTACTTTTATACATCTCTTACCTGTGTGTTCCATATTTTAACCGAAATACATTTAGTTTTATAGTTCAGCTCTCTAATTTCAAAACTGTAGACAACTGATATTTCGAACTATAAAATCTATACACAAAAGCTATTTTTAATTTATTAATCCATCAAACTATTATGTCTTATATTTTCCCATCTTCTTCCTGAGTGCATTTCTTTTTATTGAATTTTGCATTAATCATGCAGACATATTCCATCTAGCTATTATTATCGCGCACTCACTTCTCTTTTTTGTTTTCTATTCGAAGATAAAATAGACATCTAAAGAATACTTTCTTACTGAAATCTAATTCTGCGCATCTCTGATATTAGTAACCTCATTAGCAGTACACAGAAATATATTGCAGTGCGCGCGTCTTCTATTCACACGTGCTTGAAACACGCTTGTACTTTAAGACGTATATGCACTGAATACAATATTGATTTTATTCCGACGTACATCATTGAATCTAAAAAGTAAGTATATGTTTGTCTTGTGAATTGGGAAAAAAAACATAATTTCTAATACAGTTTATCTATATGAAAATATAAAACGAACGAAATAGTGGACTGTTTGCTGTTCCCCGTCAAATGGCCTCTATTAGCATGTGCATGTCTCTGTCTACTTGTTTCTCTCAATATATATATATATATATATATATATCCAAGTTTGTATGATTGAATATAGAAGAATATATTACTCAATGAAATTCCAACCTAGTCTGATTTTCCCGTTTTATTATTAATAATCTTTACAATTTTACATTATTGAAATAAACTAGTACTTTCATGTGATACGCAATCTTCAGGTTTACGTAGTGAAAGTCGTGTTCCACATTTGACAACTGAAGTGAAATGGTTGGTTTTGTCCTTTAAATAGCCTCCAGTGGACTCCAGCAGGCTGAATCTTACTAATTGTATTTTGACCAATCAGTATGTGGCTTAGATATCACGGTTTAGTGAATGCGCAAACCTGGTTAGCATTTATCCCGCATTTTTTTTTCAACAAGATATTTTAGTCAATTAGTATGCGGCTTAGACGTCACGTTTTGAAACGAGATTTGCTTCCGTTTATACGTGCTCCGTTAAGGGATGCTTAGAAGAAAATCTCTATCAAAGAGAAGAGGACAATTGCGGTACTGAATTTACAAGATATATTGAAGACGATTGCTTCATGATATGGACAAAATCTGTAGATACTCTGGAAGAATTTAATATCCTCCTCAACAATTTGCACCCAACTCACCAATTTACAAAGGAGATGAGTAGTACCAAATGACTTCTAGTATAAGTCCGGCATCGCATGCGTTGGTGTGTCTACCTAACTGCATACATCAAATGGTGAACACGTTCTGTGGTAGGGGGCCCGGATTACCATTACACTGCTTGTCCGTCTTTAGAAACAACGTCTTTAGAAATTAAGGCGGTAAGCTGGCAGAAACGATAGCATGCCGGGCGAAATGCTTAGCGGTATTCCGTCTAGACATAATTGTAATTAAAATTGACACAACTATCACCACTGAAATATGCCATAAACAAACAGGCATGCATTTATATTTGAACTTTAAATAATGCAACCAACACATACAAAACACAATATCCCACACTGCCAAACCAGAAAAAGTTGTACCATTGTGGAGGATGTGAATACTAGAAATAATCACCTAACAGAACTCAAAGTATTTCAATCCAAACAAAAATACCCGTCCCTACTTATAGAAAATCTTATACAGCGTGCTATAGAAATACCCGTACGATAGCCTAGGGCAACCCCAGAAAGAAGAAAACTAGAACAGGTTATACAATTTATAGTGACGCACAATCCGTGTCGCCAAAATATCTTTAGCATTGCCACAGTAAACTTTCCTATTATTGCTGAAAGTAATCAAGAATCGATCTATGATTCTCAGTAAAAGACAGTCGAAAACCTTGCAACGATTATTAACAAAGACAAAGTTTGACCTAGGCGCCAATGTATCTAATTGCTAAGATAATCGATATGGTACATGTCAGTTCATACATACCGGTCAATATATGAACACAAAACCCGGAAGAATGTTCGCAAAAGCAGAAATTTAATTTATTGCATCATTTCCCCTGGAAATGCATCACCGGAACGTTCACATGTGCAGTGACAGCAAATTAGAGACCCTAAGCAAGCATCTGGCAACATGCGTTCAAAAAAAGGTTTATAATATTGCCATTCTGCAAACTACACAACTCAAGTGAAGTCGATGAAGGAATTTTATTGATAAATTCAAACCCGTTTTAAATGGACAATAATAATGATAGGAGTAATAGCAACGCTGATAATTGTAATGTTGATAACTTACTCATTACTCTTTTACTCGT
This sequence comes from Octopus sinensis, assembly GCF_006345805.1. Lineage (NCBI taxonomy): Eukaryota > Metazoa > Mollusca > Cephalopoda > Octopoda > Octopodidae > Octopus > Octopus sinensis. The sequence goes on from NC_042998.1 coordinate 29,449,147, forward strand.
TTCAGTCATTTGACTGTGGCCATGCTGGAGCACCGCCTTTAGTCGAGCAAATCGACCCCAGGATTTATTCTTTGGAAACCTAGTACTTATTCTATCGGTCTCTTTTGCCGAACCGCTAACTTACGAGGACGTAAACACACCAGCATCAGTTGTCATGCGATGTTGGAGGGACAAACACAGACACACAAACGTACACACACACACATATATATATATACATATATATGAAGGGCTTCTTTCAGTTTCCGTCTACCAAATACACTTACAAGGCTTTGGTCGGACCGATGCTATAGTAGATGACACTTGCCCAAGGTGCCACACAGTCAGACTGAACCCGAAACCATGTAGTTCGTAAGCAAGCTACTTACCATAGAGCCACTTCTACGCCTATAATAAAAAAAAATAATAATAATAAAGATAAATGCTGCTGCTACCACTACTACTACTACTACTACTACTACTACTACTACTACTACTACTATCGTCTCCATTGAACAACAACAATAATAAAGGTGATGGGGAGGATGGTAGTAGCGTTAACCAGGTTAACATTGATTTGATTGAAATGTAAAATTTCTAGAAAATTGAAACAATCTCCTAATACAATAATGAGCGTAGTGTTTTTATATATATGTATGTATATATTCGCAATGATAGATCGCTAGCCACTAAGCTTCTTTCTATTTTCTCTCCCTGTTTATTTTCGTGTTCCTTTCTGTCGAAGAGCGTAGGCTCGAAACGTAAAAGCCTTTCTCACTTCTGGAAAAATATAATAATAACATCGAAAAATACCTTAGGAATGAGAACCCAGGTTCGAAATTTTCCCATGACACCTGAAGATGGTTGGAGGGTATTTCAGCCGAAACGTTGTGTTAACAACAAACAAGATGAGGACAAATATCCGTCGAAGAGCGTAGGCTCGAAACGTAAAAGCCTTTCTCACTTCTGGAAAAATATAATAATAATAATAACATCGAAAAATACCTTAGGAATGAGAGCCCAGGTTCGAAATTTCACCATAACACCTGAAGAGGGTTGGAGGGTATATCAGCCGAAACGTTGTGTTAACAACAAACAAGATGAGGACAAATGTCCGTCGAAGGTAAATAATGTAGATAATGTACATAATTACTCGTCTCTTAAATATGGAAATATACCTCATAGATATTCACATATATTTATTACATATATATACGTGTGAATATATATAAGCACATATGTAAGATCAGATAAATAATGTGTTTATCTATATGCAAGTGTTCTAACGTATATATATATGTATATATACACATTCACATATATATATGCGTATATCTATAATTTCATTCCTTTTTGATTTTCACTTATTGATTTGCACAGCTATAATTTTAGGTGAACGTGTACTGAATTTATTGGATAAATAAATATTGACTATTAACAATTTCTACTAATTACCGACGTCTATAATAAGAAGTTATAATTATATTTATCCCAATATTAATAAGAGTTACACACACATGGTAAATTACATTCTTTTATTCTTTAATTCTTTCATTTGTTTCAGTCATTTGACAGCAGCGATGGGGACAAACACAGACTCACGTGCACACACGCGCGCGCGCGCACACATATCCATACGTGTGTGTGTGTGTGAGTCTGTGTGTATACGCTTTCATGTGACAGTGGTTATGCGCGCAGGCCGAGAAGTGTAATAACGTAAGAAGTCTGTTTGATGAACGCTATGAGAGGGAAATGTTTGCATGAGTATATGCGTGTATGCGTATGTATATAAGTGTATTGTTGCATCTGTGAACACACCTGTGTGCATGTGTGTGTGTGCGCGTGTTTGCGCGCCGCTACATGTGTGTAAATGACTTCTAGTATAAGTCAAGTAACTGCATACATCAATGGTGAACACGCGTTCTATGGTAAAGAGCCCGGATTACCATTACGCTGCTTGTCCATCTTTAGAAACAACGTTTTTTAGAAATTAAGGTGGCGAGCTGGCAGAGCCGTTAGCACGCCAGGCGAAATGCTGAACGGTGTTTCGTCTGCCGCTACGTTGTGAGTTCAAATTCCGCCGAGGTCAACTTTGCCTTTCATCCTTTCGGGGGTCGATGAAATAAGTACCAGTTACGCACTGGAGTCGATATAATCAACTTAATCCCTTTGTCTGTCCTTGTTTGTCCTCTCTGTGTGTAGCCCCTAGTGGGTAGTAAAGAAATAGGTATTTCGTCTGTCTTTGCGTTCCGAGTTCAAATTCCGCCGAGGTCGACTTTCCCTTTCATCCTTTCGGGGTCGATTAAATAAGTACCAATAACGCACTGGGGTCGATATAATCGACTTAATCGGTTTGTCTGTCCTTGTTTGTCCCCTCTGTGTTTAGCCCCTTGTGGGTAGTAAAGAGATAGGTATTTTTGTTGTTATCGTTGTTACGCATGAAGTAAAGTTTGTTTGCGGTTATTTCTTTCCCCTCCTCTTCTCTCTTTCGTGAATGGTTGCGAGTCTGTACGTGTGTTTATATGTGTCTACCTAAATACTTAAACGATATGGTGTACTCCACCACCTTCCTTGCATCTAGGGCCGGCCCTAGGTTTGCTGGCGTCCCGGGCAAGCTGAACTTCGGCGAGTACAAGCTACCAGTCGTGGAAATTTCCTTGAATTTGTCACGCCCCACTTGGCGCCCCCTAGAACAAGGGCGAGTGCCCAAGTTGCCGGTACCTTGAGCCGGCCCTGCTTGCATCGACAATCTCTAGCTTCTCATTACACCATTCTACTACTTAGCATTCTGATACCTTATACTCTGCTACAACTTTGATGTTGTGAGCAAAGGGGATGCATACTCAATCCAGTTAGCTCTATACTTTGTAGTTTTCACTGAAAGCACAGACGAAGAAATTCGATATGATTTTGCGCTCTTTCCAATTGATTTTGTAATAATGGCAGTCAATTCATTGCAACAAGTGTAGGTTTTATGAAGATTAAATATCAATTACGTTTTTGATATTTATATTAATGCCACATACGCACACACACATAAACTCTCTCTGACAGACACTTTGACTCACATATACATACGCACATAACTTATATATATATATATGTATATGTGTGTGTGTATACGTATGTATGTGTGTGTACGTGTGTGTACGTGTGCGTTTTGCGAATTGAATGAAATATATCCACTTAATTCACAAAACCAGGTTATATTATCGAGAAATTTAATATCGGAAATTCAATTTAATATATTCTGATGTATTTTGAACAGACCACTAAATAAGATGGACTATTTTCAATCCCTTGGTAGGGACTTTGAACCAATATTTATGTTGTATTTTCTATTAAAGTAAATATAGAAAATTACAAGTTAACTCCTTAAAGTTAAGGAAAGTAAATATATGAAAGTTAATATTGAAAATTACAAGTTACCTCCTTAAAGTTAAATGAATCACTATCTCTATAAAGATCAAACATTTACGAAACATGATCTGGGGTAGTTTACGACAAAAAGACTAATAATGAAGAAACATATGAGGAAATATTTGCATTTCAATCGCTGAATAAATAAACCAGAATCGCCTGTACTTTTATCACGATATGTAAGACACATTTTCACTATGTGATAGCGAAAAATCAAGTAAAAGTACATCTATATTTGTATATACATACTTTAATACATACTTACATACATAAATACATACATAAATACATATATACGTGCACACACACATATATATATACATATATGCACATATTGTATGTAGGTATATATATATATAATATATATATATATATATATCTTTCTCTCTCTCTCTCTATATATATATATATATTATATATATATATATATATATATATTATATATATATATATATATATTTATCTATCAATCAATCTATCTATCTATCTATCTATCTATCTATATGTTAAATGTACTTATATATATATATATATATATAGATAGATAGATCGATAGATAGATAGATAGATAGATAGATAGATAGATAGATAGATAGATAGGTGCGTGCGCGTGTGTTAAATGTACGTATCTACTTTCATCCATATTTATGTATCTACTCATTTATCTATTTATATGTGCATATATATGTACATATGTATGTACTTATACTTATATGCATGTATGTATGTATGTATGTATTCAAATTATTTGGAAGCATTTTGAGACCTATTCGAAATATTTCAGAATAAGTTGAATGGATTTTCCTTTATTAATTTATTAATCTTCTCGATAAGGTAGCCTGCATTTTGTAAATTCAGATGGAGCATTTCATTTAATTCCTATACATCATACGCATGCGTGTGTACGTGTGCGCGTATAGATGTATATGTCTCAAAATGCTTCCAAATAATTTGAATACATACATACATATAAGTATAAGTACATACATATGTACATATATATGCACATATAAACAGATAAATGTGTAGATACATAAATACACACACATATATATATGCGCGTATATGTATACGTATACACATATACTAACACTACCGTGCGATTACAAATGCAAACGCACACACACACACACACACACATATATATATATATATATATATATTATATATATATATATATATATGTAAATATATATGTGCTAATGTACGTGTGTGCGTATGTATATGCGCTTGCTATACGATTTGCATGGAATATATCGGTTTAATTTACAACAGGCAGCTTACATTATGTAGAAAGTTAATATTGGAAAGTCCATTTAATATATTTCTGAAGCATTTAGAATCTATCAGTTAATGATTCGGAATCTGCTGAACGCCTTGAATGCACTTTGAACCAACAATGTTGCTACATCTCGTATTAAATTAGGTTTATAACGAATACACACCACACGAACACACGCACACACGCACACAGAGGTTTCTCTTTACAGGTTTTCCATAGAATTCAAGCACTTGGTAGCAATTAATATTGAAGTGCAAGCTTCGAGGAATGAGTTTAATATATAAATTGGTCTGTCCAATAGTATTTCACCGCTAAGCATAGTGGATACTTACGCAATGCGTTCGTCAATTGCTGATGGGTTGGATGTAGTGCTGAGAAAAGTGTAATCACTCTTGAAATATGTATGTATATCCATTACCAACTTTTCTAGCTGCGATATGTATGCATGTATGCCATTATTCAGTTTTATTTTAAGATTTCTTGCCAATAGGGAATGAGTCGGTTTCTAACCTAGATCCAAGGCTCCTTCATTGGAATTTCAACATCAACAACAGGCTATTTTTGTATAATCTGCACATATACATACATATATGTGTATGTATATGTGCAGATTTGTACGTTTTGTTTTATTTGTGTATTCTCATGCATATAGGTGTATATCTAGGCATGCTCGTATATATCTAAATGATAAACGCCTGGAAAATTTTACCGATTTTTACATTTCCTGTAAAGAATTAGTCTTCGAATTAACTTTCTCCTTTCCCGTTTTGAAAAAGCCTAATTTCTCAAGATTGGTATTTAGACAGTGTGTCAAATATCGCTAGACCCCAATAATTACAGGTATAAATCTGAACTTTTATGTATGTATGTATGTATGTATGTATGTATGTATGTATGTAGGTATGTAAACCTTTAATGTACTTGGAAGTATATTATAGTTGCAAAATGAAATACTGTATCTTTGCTAGCCATTAATATAATTCTTTACTGCCCACAAGGGGCTAAACATAGAGGGGACAAACAAGGACAGACAAAGGGATTAAGTCGATTACAACGACCCCAGTGCGAAACTGGTACTTTATTTATTGACCCCGAAATGATGAAAAGCAAAGTCGACCTCGGCGGAATTTGAGCTCAGAACGTAGCGGCAGACGAAATACCGCTAAGCATTTTAGTACCAACAAGGGGCTAAACACAGAGAGGACAAATAAGGACAGACAAACGGATTAAGTCGATTAGATCGACCCCAGTGCGTAACTGGTACTTATTTAATCGACCCCGAAAGGATGAAGGGCAAAGTCGACCTCGGTGGAATTTGAACTCACAACGTAGTGGCAGACGAAATACGGCTACGCATTTCGCTCGGCGTGCTAACGTTTCTGCTAGCTCGAGCCTTTAATATGTGTGTGTCTGCGCATGTGTGTGCGTGCGGCAGTCATCTACATTTTTCGTCAGCTAGTGAATATTATTGAAGCTGATGAAAATTTCTTACGCTAAGTGAAATCGAAAAATTGCAGAAAAGAATATATCCTTCTTTTCAATACTCCCATCATATCCAAATGACATATAAAGAAAAAATATCTGTAAAGTTATTTATGGTTGAAATATGTAACAAAATTGTGAGTAGTCTAACTGATTACAGATAAGGGATCAGAAATGCTTGTATTTTGTTTCATACTAAAACGTATGTTAGTAGTTGTTTTCATTAGAATTGTAGGGATTATGTTTTGTTGATGGAATTATTTTGGGAAGAGTAAAACAAAAGCATTCTTAGTTGGTAGATTTTTTAAGGGAGGCGCATCGAAATGAATGTGAAGGGATAAAGAAATTAATTACGGAATTTCACCAAAATCGTAGTGTTGAACAAATTGTCTCGCGATAATCAGTTATTTTTCGTTTTATTCTGAGTTCAAATGATGCTAAGGTCAACTTAGCCTTTCATCTCGCCGAGATCGATTAATGTCCCGATCAAGTTTTGATATGACAGACAATATTATTCCAAAATTTTAGGCCTTGCACTTATGTTAAAAATCAAGATCAATAACTGTGATAGTGTAGAGTGAAGTGGAAACTAAATTTATAGTTGTATCATGAATGTTAGAAGATTAAGGACGATAAGTGCAAGAGCATTACCAAGATCTTTTATTTCTAAATCTATAGTGTTGCTTTCAGTTTCAGTAAAGTGAGAACCAGAGCTTTAATGCTACATTTTATAATAATCCCTTCGCTTATGCGAAATGTATTCTTGACAATTATTTGAAAACATTCAGGTTGTATTGTATCAATTATATACAGGGTGTTCAAAAAGTCTCTCCGCAGTAAATATTTAATGGTTTTCGGGCAATTCGTTTACACTGATCCTTTACTTGCTCCCCAGAAGAAAATGTTTGGTGGTGTTACATCAGAGGATCGTGGTGACCAAAGTCCTTTCGAAATAATCCGTTGACAAAAAAAAAAAAAAATCACTTTAAGTGGTGTGCAGGATATAAAAAAAATTCACTGCGGAGAGACTTTTTAAACACCCTGTACATCGACAGATATATAAGTTATTTTACATATTTATGTATTTTTCATTATGTTAATGAAATTTGAATGTATTGTTCGTTTGGAAATCATTGTAGACAAAACAAGACAAATCACACATACAAAATTGAAAGAAAAAAGCCATGCATTTGTTATAATGAAAACCACAGTGATAGCTTAACAATAATTCGAATAATGAGAATTAGAATTATTTGGGCTAAAAATGCAGGCAATGAACGTAACTGAA
>NC_042998.1:29459097-29491597 GCF_006345805.1 Octopus sinensis
TGGAGGCGCAATGACCCAGTGGTTAGGGCAGCGGGCGCGCTGTCGTAGGATCGCGGTTTCGATTCCCATATCGGGTGTTGTGAATGTTTATTGAGCGAAAACACCTAAAGCTCCACGAGGCTCCACCAGGGGTGATGGTGGCGGTGGTGGTGTGATCTTTCACCACAACTTTCTCTCACTCTTTCTTCAAGTTTCTGTTGTACCTGTATTTCAAAGGGCCAGCCTTGTCACATTCTGTGTCACGCTGAATCTCCCTGAGAACTACGTAAAGGGTACACGTGTCTGTGGAGAGCTCAACCACTTGCACCTTTATTTTACGAGCAGGGTGTTCCGTAGATCAGATTAACTGGAACCCTCGTCGTCGTAACCGACGGAGTGCCTCAACAATTCGTTGTTATAGTTGAAACTTAAATAAAGGCATTCGAGCCACGATTCTCACTAATTTTGATAGGTATTTAACCTTATTAATTTTCTAACATAGAGGAGGATTTGGCTGTTGTTTCTAGTAGGTCAAGTAACAAGGCATATATATCGTGAATTTTTCAGCAGTTATAGAGAAGTAGCCTAAGTGAAATGATACCGGTACTTAATGTCTCATCTAAGAAATGGAAGCACATGGGGCACATTTATCATGGAAGCGTTCCAGTCATGACTAACCTGTCTTTTATGAATATCAAAAATTACATTACTTAATGCATTCATATCCTTGTTTTTGATCATAAAATATGCATTGCGCGGGATATTCACCTGCTATTTTTATCAGGTACAGCATCCATGCTGAGAGTCACCCTTTGCGTCATAGAAGGCGAAGGAGTCAACGTCGAAGATTAAAACCTTTATTTTTATTACTGTGAAATTATTGATACTCATTAAAAGTTCACCTTATATCCCTACTCGAACTGATGTTTATGAAATTCGAGAAATAAATTGCAGCGTTGATTTTGCTGATTGGCTCCACATCAACTCTGATAGAGGAGAACTATGATCAAAGACGATCCAGTATTTTTAGCCATATCTAGTGGCGCTGTCTTATTTAGAACGGTTGTGTGTGATTTGAGAGCAATTTTGTGGCTATTTTGAGCAAACGAGTTGATATCACTTTACGAGATTGATGTCGTATTCAAAGTACATCTCAAGTACGTTCCATTTATTCTGGAAGTAAATAAGTACCAGTTGACCCTAATCTTGATTACTTTTCCACTTTACTTTTATCAGTGATAAGTATCAACGGTATAGCATTGGCCAAACTAATCTGACCACGTCTCCGCCAAACCATATATATACACAAACATCATTATAATCTTTATTACATATGTCTATGTAAACATATACATACATCTACATATACGTTTACATATAGATATGTATATACGTACAAACACACACATACACGCACAAACACAGAAACACACACATATTTACATACATGCACTCATATGAGTAACATAATCTTCGTTGAATCCATCTGATTGACTCAATCTTTGACACATTGTTGAAGCTTTCGATTCACGTTGCGAATCTACTTTCTGCTTCTGCTAATCTACAAATTTCTAATTTAATTTAAGAAACAAACGTCTTGTTTTGTTCAGATCGATGAAAATTCTGACAGCAGCATCCTTCCTGATATGCGTGTTAGCAGCGCAGTAGTTAATCCCGATAAATGACTCCATAACTTTAGCATGCAAAATATTTTTAATGATGAAGTATGTTGTTGCTTAAGGAAGTGATGGCTTTAGCATCGGATACTAAAGTAGCTAGCACTTATTAGGAAATATTCGCGTTCTATTTAGAGAGAAAATATCATTTATCATCTTACTTTAACAAGGACTTAATGGTCATCTTGATAGACAGAAAATAGTTTGGCCACGAATACTTGCTGATCTTCTACAAAGCCGAAGCAACACTCACAGTGAAGTACCTCTTACACATGTAGGAAAGTACTGAAACTGTAGGGTCAAAATCGAACGCGTATGTACTCGTTCAGATTCACATGCACGCACGCACGCACACACACACATACACACACACACACACACACACGCACACACAAGTACATAATCCTATATAAAGTGGAAATATATATAAAACCTAGAATATTTCGCTTTGTATTTGGTTTGCAAGATTCTTGGTGTTGACTTGGGTGTTGAAGAATTTTATTGCGCCTTGGGACAGTCAGAGACTTGAACTGGTCTCGAGTAGAGAGGGGATATCATTAAAGAGGTAGCAAACAGCGACAAAATGGATCGATCAACTGAATAATTAGGCGAAACCTCGACTAGTTAATTGGCTAAATAGCAATCCAATTGACGAATAAATAGGAAGTGAAATTAAACCAGTACGTGTGCTTCTCATGCGCATAATGACCCACCCGGGATATATAGAGTCATCTGACTGATTGAGAAATATTCAGTTGCAATCACTGTAGCTTATACAGCTAGTATAATGCATTTGGTTTCTTCAAAGATAAACTACATAAAGGGAGAGCCCAAAAATGCCAGGGGAGCTGCCTATTCTCTGGTTAATGAAAATAAGATTAAGTTGCTTAGCCTCCGGAGAAGCATCACTTGAGCCAAAACACGAACCAGTCGACGCAAAACCCTTCATATATTGGAAGACTGTGCACTTCTAAGAAATAGAAAACCTGTGTGCCGAACAAAATGCCGAAAGATATTACATATGTTCATACGTTAGATCTATTGCTATTTTATATAGGTTGTATTAGAGAGAGACACACACACACACAAATATACACGTATGCATGAGTACATGTACATGCGTGCGGGCATATTTGTACGTTTGAAATATATGAGTTTTTGTGTGTGTATTTGCGTGTATATATATATATATATATATATATATGTGTGTGTGTGTGTGTGTACGAGTGCGTGTGTGTGTGTGTGTGTATCGCTCAAATTATGTTTACACATTAAATAATTAACTTTATTGTGTTTGAGCGATTCGTTTGAAGCTGATTCATTTCATCTAAACCTATTTTCCTAGTTATGGTTTTTGTCAGTCATCACATGTTAATTAATGAAGAACATACATACATATATATAATATATATATGTGTGTGTGTGTGAGTATATATATATACATATATATTTATATATATATATTTATGTATGTATGTATAATATATATATATATATATTATGTATATGTATATATATATATATATATATATATATATATATATATATATATGTATGTATATGTATATATATATATATTATATATATATATGTGTATATGTATATATATATATATGTATATATGTATGTATATATATATATATATATGTATATGTATATATATATATAATATATATATATAATATATATATAAATACATATATATATATATACATTTATATATACATATATATATACACATATATATATATATATATACATATATATATATACATATATATATATATACATATATATATATATACATACACATACATATATATAATATATATATTGTCCATGATGCATAACTATATATATATATATATATATATGTATATATATATATGTATGTGTATATATGTATGTGTATATATATATATATACACATACATATATACACATACATATATATATATATACATATATATATATATATATATATATATATATATATATATATATATAGTTATGCATCATGGGCAAATGGACTATCGATCTTTTGTATAGAAATCAATAAATGTTTCATGAAAGGCTTGTGAAAAACTACCTTATTGCTATTGTCTTTTGTTGCGACTTGTGTTTGGATTCATTGCATAAATCGGTATATCACTATTTACTAAAGGTGTGTTCTTCTCATGCACATGAGTAGACCTTCGTTGTTACTCATACTTTATCTCTAAAGACTATGTAACATCATTTCCTTTATAGATCAACGATTGCATTAACCCCGTCACCATTAAAAACAGACTTAAACAACAGAGAGTTGTAGAGTGTGTTTAGAAGAATAGGAATGCGTCTAGGAACAGGGAATTTGATATTGCATTTCGTTCGGAAAGCATCTACTTCAAGCCCAAATAGACTTCATTAATCGTTATTGCTGTTTTAAGGCTGCCATTTTTACACTTTCCTCCATCGGTCGTTACATTTTTTCCTACTTATCTTTATCGCCTTTCCCATGTTACTGCTCAACTTCGACATATTTTGTGTACGGATGGCTTTAATCTTTCTCCTCGGGTTCTTTGCCTTTTATAATCTATTCCTTCCACACTCCCCATTTTAAAAGCTTAGCGTATTTATTAATTCCTTGCATTTGTAAATAAACTTCGTTGAAAATATCTTTGTGGTCTTTATTTCAGTGTTATATTCTGTAGAGGTTTTACAATATATACCATGGGAGGTATTTCATCTTTGCTGTTATATTCCAAATTGTGAATCAATTAATACAACTAGGTTATTCAATATCGTATGCAGGCACATGGACTACTAGTTAGAGCAGCGGACTCGCGGTTGAGAGATCGCGGGTTCGAATCTCAGACCGGACAATGTGTATGTTTATGAGCGAAACATCTAAACTCCACGCGGCTCCGGCAGAAGGTAATGGCGAGCTTCTGCTGACTCTTTCGCCGCAACTCTCTCTCACTCTTTCCTCCTGCATCTTGCAGCTCACCTGCGACGGACCGGCGTCCCGTCCATATGGGGAATCCTATACGCCAAGGAAACCGAGAAACCGACCCTTATGAGTCAGGCATGGCTTGAGAAGGAACAAAAACAAACATTCAATATCGTATTAGGACAATTACCCGCCTACAACAACTACCTCCTAAGACCCCCCCCCCCCATCGACGACAACTACCCCCTAGGAAATTACCACCCTCTCCAATATATTAAGAAGTTTTAAATGATCATCTAAAAGTGCAAATTTTACGCGATTCCTCGCAAATATCGTATCACATTCATGTTTTCATAATTGTTAACTACGACTTTAATACAGGCTGAAATATCTAAATATTTCTCCCTAGAGATAATCGACAACTAACATTTCGTCAAATATTAAAATCTTTACTAGATTAGAAATAACATTATCAAAACATGAAGGTTTAACAAAACAAATATGCTTGGTTTACTTCCGGGCACCAATATACTGCAGCAGTAAGTCTTTCACGTTGTTCCCCGACTGAACAGAAAAAATTCATTGGAATCATTCAAAACTTATAAAAAAATACACACATTAGGCGCAATGTTCTCAAAGCCGCACACTAAATTTCCAAGGTAAAGAAATAGCGGCTTATACACCGGAAAATTCGGTACACATCGGAGGTTAACTACTTAAGAGTAATTGTCCTAGAAGATTGTTGTCCTCGGTGGGTTTATTGTCCATGGGGGTGGGGTGGGGTGTAAATGTTCTGGACTCACTCAATATACAGGGTGGCCCAAAAGTAGATTTACAGTTATTCAACTATCTCTTTCACATTCATATATTAACAGTTTAGGTCTTAATTATAAAAACAAATATGAAACCATTATTCTATGCTAATTTAGTTAATTTTGTCAAGCTTCCTTTTCAGTCTGTAAGATAGAAATTTAAATGTAATAAATTGTTTTAAAAGAAATTTAACGTGCCTACGCGATAACTGTAAACCTACTTTGGGGCCACCTTGTATATCAATACGTTCATATACTGATCTTTACAAATATTTTCTCACAGTCTGCATTTCCCTTAATGTGTTCCCAAATTTTGAGAAGAATTTTTCAACATGACAGTATACATGTTTCCAATATAAAACCTCGTGTAAACGATTCCATGTTTTGCATAGAAATGTTTGAATACTTGTACTCAGATATTCAGGTATAATATGTAATATTTTTAAACCTAGAATTTCTATATATATTACAGGTAACGTTAATAAAATGATATTTCGGACTGTATTATATAAACTTCTGTATATTTACTAAATAATCAACGATCACCTGAAGGCACTGGCTGACATATTCACTTTTGCTGTAGGCTAGAAATTTACTTAACAAATTTCTCGTGCTTTTTTATACATGATCTGTTTTGAGACTTTTACATTGCAACGTCGGTTTCCATTACAGGTCGGCGAGTCATTTTTTGTAATGCTATGTCCCACAGAAAAATCTGATTTACCTTATCAGCAAAGCGCTTTAAGATGAAAATATTTCTTTATAGTGAACATAAAGTGAAATTTGAAATAATTTTTCAACTATCAGTTTTCTAATGATCTACGAACCCTTCTAATATTTTCATCTTTAGATGATCATCTTACTGGGTTTGACAGATATCTTATGAAGAACAGAATAAGCTTTTATCATATAAATAACTTCAGAACTTGTAAAAGTAGCCGGATAAAGACGTCCTTTAAAGTATTTCGTTTGGAATAATATACCTTCACATATATAATTTCAACTTGTTTGTTCCTTCTCGACCCACGCCTAGCTCATAAGGGCCGGTTTCCTGGTTTCCTTGGCGTATATGTGCCCCACCTCGACGGCACGTCTGTCCGTTGCAGGTGAGCTGCAAGATGCAGGAGGAAAGACTGAGAGAAAGTTGTGGCGAAAGAATCAGCAGAAGTTCGCCATTACCTTCTGTCGGAGCTGCGTGGAGCTTTGGTGATTCGATCATAAACACACACATCGCTCCGTCTGAGATTCGAATCCGCGATCCCTCGACCGCGAGGCCGCTGCTCTAAGCACTAGACCATGTGCCTCCACAATTTCAACTTACGCTAACCGAATTAAGATTTTCTTTTAATTATTTCACTTGGGATAAATGCTTTCTCATGAATAGTCATATATTCCTACACAAAAGTCTGTCGAATAAATAAGACACTTGATGCGAATGTTCAGTGTACACAGAAAAGTATTTGAAACGAAACTTTCCAACTTGCCATTAACCCTACTTTTTTGTTTCTGTACAAGAAAGAAGATTATCTGTATAAGAAATAAGACACAAAATATCTAAATTTTGGCACATCTGGTGTTTGTTAAAAATTGCTTTTTTGCTTTCAATGTTACGTGCAATATTTTTCTAAATCTGACTAGAATGAAACTTAAATGTGCAATTCATCGTTTCGTCTCCAGACGAAATTTGTATCTCGTAATTTAATCTTAAACAGTATTTGTAATTTTGTCTCCAGATAATCTTTTTTTTTTTACTGGTTCCTTATTCGATATTAAAATTCATAAAAACTCAAGGTGAAAATGACGGATGTAAGGACAAAGCTAATTTTCTATTTAATCTAATAATGCTCCCAGCTACTGGCACAAGGCCGGACACATTTCGGGAGGGAGCTAGTCGATGACATCAACCCTAGTACTAAACTAGTGTTTATTTTATCGACCCACCACCCCCGAAAGGATGAAAGCCAATGTCGAACTCGATGGAATTTGAATTCAGAATGTAAAGAGTGGGGTTTAAAAATCTTCCTATACTTGCTAGATGTGGAAAAGTGCCCCTCTAAAGCTGCAAAGAAAAAAGAAGAAAGAAAACAATTTCGGTAGACTGCTTTGAATACTGAGAACGAAGGGTGGATAGAACCAGATTACCTCCATTTGTCTACTATTCCTGCTCGCCCTACGAGAGATCCTGAATCTAGTATTTCGGTTTGTGGGTCAAGACATATTCATAGTGACTCAGTGTCTGGCTGCATGCTTTTTCCATGTGTACGTGAACTAGTTTATTCTTTCTCTTTTTTAATTTTGATTTTCCCTTATTTCGTTTTTCCCTGTTTCATTCACATATTAACATTTATTGATCATATTTATACACCCTAAATTAATAAGCATACCAACGTTCGGCTCCTCGGCTGTCCATTATTGGCGTCGCGTATTCATTAATACGATTATAGCTCACTACAAGCATTTTAATAATTTGATAAAGAAATAAAACGACATTTATCTCGCTTAGGTAATCGGTGAGTAGGGGACACCAATGGTTCTTTACCGATTCCAATCTCCACTCCCATTTTTGTATTCTTTCTGCTAGCCCATTTTTTTGTTGCAGTCTATATTACGGCGGACTATTTTCTATTTCTTTACTACCCACAAGAGGCTAAACACAGAGATGATTAAGTCGATTATATTGACCCCCTGGTACTTATTTATTCGACCCCGAAAGGATGAAAGGCAAAGTCGACCTCGGCGGAATTTGAACTCAGAACGTAGCGGCAGACGAAATACCTATTTCTTTATTGCCCACAAGGGGCTAAACACAGAGAGGACAAACAAGTACAGACAAACGGATCAAGTCGATAACATCGACCCCAGAGTTCAACTGGTACTTAATTTATCGACCCCGAAAGGATGAAAGGCAAAGTCCACCTCGGCGGAATTTGAACTCAGAAGGTAGCAGCAGACGAAATACCTATTTCTTTACTACTCACAAGGGGCTAAACATAGAGGGAACGAACAAGGACAGACAAATGGATTAAGTCGATTACATCGACCCCAGAGTTCAACTGGTACTTAATTTATCGACCCCGAAAGGATGAAAGGCAAAGTCGACCTCGGCGGAATTTGAACTCAGAACGTAGCAGCAGACGAAATACCGCTAAGCATTTCGACCGGCGTGCTAACGTTTCTGCCAGCTCGCCGGATTTTTTCAATGAAACCGGCTGCCTCCAAGACATGCGTAATCTCTCTCTATATAAACGGCAGTTTGTCTGTGCGTTTTCTGTGTGTCTGTTTTCTCGTTCCCTCACCCTGACCACGGCTTTCAACCGATTCTGATGAAACTTGACACACACATAGCCCAATGTCATAATTCAAAACTAACGCAGCGAAAATTTTGAAAAGTTACCCAGTTCAGAAAAAAATCGATAAATTCGACATGGGGTCGAGAATCAGAAACCCAAACCACAGACCGTCTAGGGGACGCAACTCCACCTTTTTTAACTCTCAAAAAAAAAATTTACCATCATTTTTTTCCATTTTTTTTCTATTTTTTGGCTATAACTCTCTAAAAATGCTTTATAGTTATTTCCCTTACAAACCTGAGCAACGCCGGGCGATACTGCTAGTGTTATATAAGTTGGACACGATAGGATTTTGAAACAGCTGTAATAATCGACTGTCTCTTCCATCGTCTTTATTTACTGATTTGAATACTGCATTATTAGCAATGTTTATTACTTTCAGAATGGAGTTAGATAGCATCTGTCATCTTATCGGAATTTTCTGTCTAATCTCGACAGGAACGAAAAGTATTTGATGCATTGATTACTAGATTTTGTTGATCAATTTTCGAGTCGTCTGTATTTTCTATACCAGAGTCGATATTCAAGACGTATGCTAGAGACTAAGCAACTGCGTTTTACCACGAGTATTCGGCTAATCCTAATATATTACACGCACACACACACACACACACACGTGCGCAGCACATATGCACGCAGACACACTCACACGCACATATATGCATAGATTAAATCGAGGAATAGACAAACAGGTATACATACACACACACACACACACATATATATATATATATATAGATAGATAGATAGATAGATAGATAGATAGATGATATGCATATATAAATATATATACATACATACATGTATATATATATATATATATATATATATATATATATATGTATGTATGTATGTAAGTATGTTGTGTACAGGGCGTGACAGTAAACAACATGAAATACGAAGACAAATGAGTCGAATACGCAAGCAACGAGATAAATAGAGAACAGGACAAGTAACAAATAACGACCCTTCATCAGTTGTCGGCTGTCTATCTTCTCCTCATTTCGAGCAGTGAACAACAATCTGAGTCTTCGAAGACAGTTGCTCCCACAAATGCCAAAATAATACTTGGGATTTATGGAGGGTCAAAATCAGCACAGTGGAGGCATACAAGGAGACCGAACGAAAACAAACACGGAGACTCGTTAGACCAGAACGAGAGTAAAATAGTGAACGGTGGAGAAATATTTTCTTTGACAAGAGAAATGATAGAAGAGAGAGATAGACAGGATACATCCAGTCCGGAAAGAAAAGAAAGATGATCACGCGAGGAAAAGAAAGATGGACGATGGTCTCGTGTGAGCAACGAAAGAGAGTAAAGGAAAGTGCTGTGTTCAACTATAAAAACAATATCACATTTATCTCATTAGTTACTCTATAGGTTTGTAGAGTACAAATTTATTATTCCTATACAGTTACTATGTCGTCAGACTAATCCGACGATTGCGTAACTGGCCGAGACTGCGAAGTCATTTTCAATAATATTATTGTTTGAGAGGTCGTGGTAGACGTAGGAATGGCTGTGCAGCAAGTAGCTTGCTTACCAAGCACATGGTTCCGAGTTCAGTCCCACTGCGTGGCACCTTGGGCAGCTGATATCTACTATAGTCTCGGGCCGACCAAGGCCTTGTGAGTGGATTTGGTAGACGGAAACTGAAAGAAGTCCATAGTATATATATATATATATACGGGTGGGGGGTGATTGTGTATAGAAGAATATATTAATAAAAGGAATTACAACCTTGTCTGATTTTCACGTTTTATTTACAATCTTATAATGATATAATATAATATAATAAAATAAAATAATAGAATGTTAAATGTTCATTCTGATTGAACTAGTACTTTCATGCATTAAATTCTGCAATCTTCAGGTTCATGTAGTAGTGGTGACAGTTATGTTTCACAATTTTGACAGTCAAAAATTGTGAAGCATGACTGTCACCACTACTACATGAACCTGAAGATTGCAGAATTTAATGCATGAAAGTACTAGTTCAATCAGAATGAACATTTAACATTCTATTATTTTATTTTATTATATTATATTATCTTATATTATATCATTATAAGATTGAAAATAAAACGTGAAAATCAGACAAGGTTGGAATTCCTTTTATTAATATATATATATATATGTGTGTGTGTGTGTGTGTGTGTGTGTGTATGTGTGTGTTTGTGTGTGTGTGTGTGTGTGTTTGTGAGTGTATGTTTCTGTGTCTGTGTTTATCTCCCACCATCGCTTGACAACTGATGCTGGTGTGTTTACACCCCCGTCAACTAGCCGTTCGGCGAAAGAGACCAATAGAATAAGTACTAAGCTTAACAAAGAATAGGTCCTGGTATCTATTTGTTAGACTAAAGGCGGTGCTCCAGCATGGCCACTGTCAAATGACTGACAAAATTAAAAGAAAAAAATAATTATAAGCCAGCGCAAGTGAGTGTTTTGTATGTGTGCGTGATATGTGTGTGTGTGTTTGGATGTGCGTCTATTTGTATGCATGTGGGTGTACGGATGTGAGTGTGATGATCATCGTTTTGTTTATGTATCTTTTCAATGTTTTTTTTTTCAGTTCAATTAAGGAAGCTCATCCACCACTGTTAACATTTACGAAATGCAATTAGACGCGTTTTAATCTTCTTAATTGTTAATTATATTGAAAGTGTTGCTCAAGCGACCAAGATACCACACTATTTCTCTATATTATTGACAATTATGTTATTTGTGCCTCTACTGTAATAAAGAAAAATTCGTTCAGTGCGACTACAATAACACTTCTAGAAAATTGATTCAGCGTCACATCGAATATTAAAAACCATTCATGGCGACGGAGAAATCTTTGTATTGTTGAGATCATGAATATAATGCCTCGAAACTTTTCTATTTCAAATTAAGTTTGTATTAGCTATAATTAATAACCCCAGCGGCTGTAGCACCTTACGTATATTTATCAGAAAGAATATTACCGTTGTTGATATTTTTGGAGTCACCAAGTCTGATTAACAAATAAAACTGGCATGAGATTCATTTGAACTGATTTTGTGGCAATTTTATTTCTGCATTTAGAATTATTGGAATTTGGCACCTAGCTTACTTGAAACAAAAATCACGTCGCCATCGCTGGAGTTGGTTACAAATTCTATTGTTGTGTTTTTGAATACAAAATGCCAGTTCTGTCATCGGGTATAAATCACCATATCAGTTCACCCTACAACGCTCCTAATAATTATGTTGTTTCCTACATATTTCTCTAATCATGATTCAAACATCAAAGCTGATAAAATAATGATTTTTGTATTACACTTTCTATATTTCATTTTCCAACAAACACTTATAATTCTCGATAATTCTAATATAATTCACATATCTTCAAAATTTCCCTAATCATTCACTTGGCTTTCATAAAGATATGCACGAAACTAGATAAAATATGACGTTATAAGTACAACTAATATCGTACAGCTAATTGCTTATGGTCTGATAAACAGATTTGCCCAGAAATGTAAAATAATTTCCTATTTAAACTGAACATCATTAAAATAAAAAAAAAAACTGGTGATTCGGCAGTTGTCTGAGTGCGTTAATTAGAAATCCGCACAGAACTTATTTTAAATTTCTGCGGCGTAATTTCAAATCCAACCAAGGTCTACTCTGCCAGTCATTTTTCTAGGGTTAATTAAAAATGCTCCACCCATCAAAGGACATTTTAGCGAATGTATTTGACCATCAGAAGAGATACTCCATGTCCTAGTTTCGGTCATTCGATACACTATGTCCTAGTTTCGGTCATTCGACATTTGACAATGGAACGGAATGATTATCGTTTGTAGTGCTTGGCATAAAACTCTGCATACAGTTGCGCGTAATCGAACAATGTTTATCTTGGATTATATAACCCAATGTGTCCTCTTTTTACATGATGGTAAAGTTTATGTTGAGTGAGATTTGATCGTTACTTCTAGCAATTCGAGCAACTACCCTGGGGTTCATTATTGGCTCGTGGTGATTATCATTTCATTAGTTTGGTTAACACATTTGAACAACTAGAAGGAAATTTACGAAAATATATATTTTATCGAGTGCTATTACTGGAGCAAATAATAACGATACCTTCACAGATTTTCAGATAAGAAGGAGGACTCTCTGCTCTTCAATCTAGCGTATTGCACGCCGGTTCCATTTGGAATGTCTTCCGACAAAGTAAGAATGCGAGATGCTAGTTTTCTATCGTCGGATTTTCATTTATATTGACGTGGCCCGATAACATTTATTTACCGATTTTCACACACAAACTTGAACACGAAGAAGTGACACCAGAAATTTTCATATAAATTTATGACCTAAAACTCTGAAGAGGAAACCTCTATGCGATCCTTTCGTCTGCTAGAAATGGTGTGTGATAAGGCGTCGAGCTAGCAGAAATGTTAGCACGTCGGGCGAAATGCTTAGCATTATTTCGTCTGTCGTTACGTTGTGAGTTCAAATTCCACCGAGGTCGACTTTGCCTTTCATCCTTTCGAGGTCGATAAATTAAGTACCAGTTATGCACTGGGGTCGATCTAATCGACTTAATCCGTTTGTCTGTCCTTGTTTGTCCGTTTTATGTTTAGCCCCTTGTGGGCAATAAAGAAATAAGAAATGGTGTGTGATAAAATAGAAGATAGAACAGAATTCGTGGTCTCTGTATACAGTGCGTGAAACATGAGCAGCTAACAGCAGTTAAATCTGGTTTCATTTTAAATGTTCAGTCAGAGCTGATCTGGGATAATACTACAATGTGAATTTATATCCTTAGATTTCGTCATTTTCGTAATTGAATCATTCTACATTGCATTGATACCTAAAATAAGTGAATATTCCTGAGATTTTGGGGGAAGAGGCCAGTCGATTAGATCGACTCCAGTATGCAACCGGTACTTAATTTATCGACCCCAAAAGGATAAAAGGCAAAGTCGACGTCAGCGGAATTTGAACACAGAACCGCCGAGGTCTATATGCGAGTTATATTAGAATTATCGAGAATTATAAGTGTGTGTTGGAAAATGAAATATAGAAAGTGTAATGCAAAAATCATTATTTTTATCAGCTTTGATGATTGAATTATGATTAGAGAAATGTGTAGGAAACAACATACTTATTAGGAGCGTTGTAGGGTGAACTGATATGGTGATTTATACCCGATAACAGAACTGGCGTTTTGTATTCAAAAACACAACAATAGAAATTATAACCAACTCCAGCGATGGCGACGTGATTTTTGTTTCAAGTAAGTCGACTTTGGCTATCATTCACCCAGGAAAACATCCAAGGCATTTCGACCGGCGCGCTAACGTTTCTGCCAGCTTATCTCTGAAGATTTATATGTTTAAGATTGACAAAACTTGGCACTGCGAGTAAAAAAGTTGTCCAACGAAATTGAAAGAACTTTACCACAAAATTTCTTTCATACGTGTCACATGTTTTTGCTATTTATTGCTAAATATTGTTTGACATTAGATTATATGAAATGTTTGTCATGTAAGTGTATATGACTTATACTCCCCTCTTTTATTAGCTGCCAGAAGAAAATTTATTTGTCAATTCATGAACATCGCAATACTTTAATTACTGGGAATATATTTCGGCGTTTGGCTTTATTCAGTAATAATAGAGAGCCAGCTTTCTCATAATAGCAGTAATACGAAAAGATATTCTACCGTGTACTTTAAACTATGCATTCAATTATAACAACTCGTATAATGTAGCAGGTGGTTATCAGAAATGAGGATATACTTCAATTAATTAGCTGCACTTTATCTCGAATATATGTCAAATTAAGGGATGTTGCCTTCCTCGTAAAATTATTCTGAATTGCAGATTTGAATACAAATATATTGTAAATAATGGTAATGACCTCCCCCTATAATCATAATTATTCATTTGCTGCAATCAAATTGTGTGACTTCATATTTAATATCAATTTCCTTCGTTGATAAAAGACGAGGCTATGCTCCATTCCATTAACGCTTGTTTGAGACTCGTCTTTTTGTAGTCGACAAGAACACAAAATTCCAAATTTCAATTTTTCGTCCATTTAAAATGGTCTATTTTATATAAAATTTATTTACATGAAATACAAAGCATCTATAAAACAATTAGAAACGAAGCTACGCCAGTGTCAAGGCTTAATAAATAATCTCTTAAAAGTATTTAATTAAATGCGTTTATTTTAAATATGGCGTCATTTATATTTCTATTCATTATACAATCCTTGCATTTGCTTAGATTACCTCTCCATAAATAACGTTCCGAGTCAAGGTTCTGTATTTATCATTGTATCTTTGTAGCTCTGTAGTTGAAAGTTCTTTGATCTGCAGTCTATCATACAATCTACATCTCTCTAATCTTTGTCCTTAAGGACATAGCAAAATATCCTTTATAGGAAGCTGCAATTATTTTAGAGCGAATGGTGCATCAGCGTCAAAAGTTAAACAAAAAACACGGAGAAGCTCAGCACCATGAAGTTTGCTGACGGTCAGTAAATTATTAGTAGCACTGAGGGCCTGTATTGTGTACCATTTCTATGGCCATTTCTGTGGTGTAAGTTGATTCAAAGAAGCATCAGAGGAACTCCTGTCTTGGTTTCGATATGAGGAGGCAAACCACTTATATTTAGTGAAATGCAAAATTTTGCGAGATAAAAACCAACTTAATTTTGTTTCTGCCATCGAGTTCAATTTAATCGTATCTATTTATGAAAGCTTATTCAGTTTCGTTTTTAGTTGCTCAATTTCCTTGTTTTTTTTTCTTTATTTTATAATCGCTCTTCGAGATATGCATTGTTTCTTTTCATAGTGTGTTACTAAACTGGGACAAAGAATTTGAGTCAATTTTATTTTTTCTAGAACTCACAGTTAAGACGAGCGCAATTGTTCTGCTGTGTAGCAAATGTATGTCAGTATTAACAATAAATGGAAGAGCTCCTTTGCCCAGTTCAAGCAAGCAGTATGCATGGTGGATTTAGCCGATTAAATACAGCAAAACTAATTTTGTTCGAACAAAACATATGTTTTGATTAGCAAAATATCGCATAGACTCCAAATGGAAGACATTTTCATGTATGCATCGATTATCGAAAATCGCTGACAACTAGAAGAATTTGCCGTAAAGCTCAACTGACGACTATTAATTTACCTCAAGGATTTGATCATTGTTCATTAAATCTCAAAATTTGCTACGCATATCTTCGAGATGCCGATGGCACTGTGAGGTTTCGTCTGACATCAATAACTAAACATCGGACAGAAAGTGACCTTTTGAGGGGTTGTTAGAGATTTTATTGCAATGAGTAAACTGAAGCGAGAAAGGGCAGTCGTTCCGAGAGTCAGAAATGTAGTAAGAATACATGAAGATGTAGCAAGCACAAATCATCCAGAATTGAGAACACAAAACAATTTGCAATTTCAGAAGGTAAGTTTTGACTTCGTTTTGTAGCATAAATAAATACAAGGCTAATAAATTTTTGTCTTTTTAAATTTAATTCACAAAAACAAAATCTTCTGTTTATTATTGTGCATGCCTAAACCATTAGTCTAAGCGATTTCGTATCAGATACAGAATTAACAGGCGTATCTTGTTGACCATGGTCTGTTGCTAGCAAACCAATAGAAAATGTGTACAGCTTGTCACTAATAAAGACATCGGCTGCATTTACATAGGCTATTGTTTCACTACTATGCGGTAAAATATGTATAAAAGAAGTTTCAATAAGATTCTCGTAAAAGATATATCAATTTAAAGGTTTACACGAAGACAAGAAATGAGAAATTGCAACAGATAACTTTCTGAGCTGTCTTGTTGTCAATGTTGTTGCATTCATCTGCATTTGCCATTTTCAGACATTTCCATAAAAATACATTATTTGGCAAACATGTTACAAACTTTCGCAGAATAGGATATTATCAAAACTTGTAGCTCCGTCTATGTGAGGAAGAAATAATCTCAAAAATAAAGTTATTTTTGTGACAGATTGACTGAGTGCATTCTGTTGAGGATCTCACGTATTTCTTTTCGCTGTCTCGTTCTGCTTCGCCAAATCTTATCCAATAATTGCCACATGTATTATTCAGGTAAGTTGAAAACAAAAATATTTCTGGCTTCTGGATCGCCATTGTTTTTATCAAAATAACCTATGATGAATGCAACAACATTTGATGCAGTTTCTAAACGAATTTTTCTTCGATTTTTTGAATAAATCTGTCTTCAGTCCTTTTCAGAAATGGGAATCTGAAAACATTACAGAGAAGGAATTTTTTGCTGAATGGAAAATTCGAAAAGTTTCCATCAAGTTTTAGATGATTCAAGATATCAACAATTTTCATATTTAATGATTTCATATACTGGTTGGCATTTCCGATATTAAATGAGATCGTATTTGTTCTACTTCTTGCCAAACTAGAATGATATACCTTTGAATATGTTACTTATATAGATATCTGACTGCTGTGACACATGCGTTGTATTATACATTTATATACCTTAACCAATATTAGAAACCATTGACTATTTTTGTTGCAGCGCAATATAGCACTTTGCACCGTCGATTTTTAATCCTTGGTAAGCCCCGACCGATTAAGCCTATGATGAAAGGCATTCCATCATATTTTGTATATGCAGCATCACATTGCCTGGTGTGTAGGAACATCTACCTCAAACTGAAATATATTTGCTCCAAAACCACTTACAAGAAATGATAAACATAAAAATCAGCTGAAAACCATCACATCTACCAAAACTCTGAACCTCACTAAACTCCAACGTCTAACTTGTTAAAAGCCAAACATTTGATCGCTACTCTTGTAAACAACATACGAAACTGACTTTTATTCGAATTTCTCATCAAGAGATTAATACAGCGAAATTTATAACTGTCACCTCTCAAATAAATATACACGTAAACACAAACACGCGTACACATACACACGCGGGCGTGCACACGCACGCATATACTTGTGTGTGTACGTGTATTTAATCTGAAGTTTGTATTTATTAAGTAACTTAAGATACTGGCTATCATACACCCAGGAAAACATCCAATATACATCGAGATTCTGGCTAACAATGAATAGTGACTACAGTTTGAATTTAGTAGTATTACTAGCTGAACGTGGGAAAAATTTTAAAAGAGCAATAAAGCGTTCCTTTGATCAACTGTCCCGGCGAAACATCCAATTTCTCCTGGTACATCGCAAAAATCCACAACAGTGAAACGTATGTATTGAACAAATGATATGGACTTGTATTTCTTATACCTACCTACCTACCTACCTACCTACCTATTTACCTACCTTCATACATACATACATACATACATACATGCATGCATACATACATACATACATACATACATACATACATGCATACATACATACATGCATACATGCATGCATGCATACATACATACATACATACATACATACATACATACATACATACATACATACATACATACATACATACATACGTACATACATACTGAGAAATTAGGCATCTGAAAACCAGAACGGGGAATCCTGATTCGAAGACTACAGATCCAATCCACCACTGGAACTGTAAAAATGTGTAAAACTTTCCAGAAGTTCATCATTCAAATATATATGAGCATGTCTAGATATGAAACTATGTGCATGAGAATACATACATAAAACATACAAATCTGCGCATATATATATACATATACACACATACATACATACATACATGCAAACAAAAATACTTTATTGCTGATGTTGAAATTCCAATGAAGGAACCTTGAATCTAGATTAGAAACCAGTTCTTCTCCTTTGGCAAGAAATTTTGAAATAAGCCGAAGAAAGACATACGTAGATAAGTTTTGGCTTACTTAGGTTTACAGATAGGAAGAAATGAGGCCTTAGCGTGTGATGGGTGCAACAGTATGTTCTTATTTCCTTGAAGCTGTAAATATTTCGGAATTTACGAAGGAATTACAAGCGCGTCGTCCAGCATTGTTCGACAATTGCTATACATAGATGTAGCAGTCTCTAAATAACTCGTAGGCTTTTTAATTTTTATACTAATACGCATAGGTGCACACACACCCACATACACAACATACGTATATGTGTGTGTGTGTATGTGCGTGTGTGTGTGCAACTCTATTATTTTTCTGTATCATTTATATGTACCAAGGCAATCCTTATATCTTGTCTTCGCTGTGTTATTGTTGCCTTAACGATTTCATTTTATTTCCCCATCCCCCTTACTCACCCTCTTCTTCATTCTTATTCGCTGCTATAAATTTCCATTCTTGCAATATTTCCAATTCAGTTTTCCTTCAAAACCAGATGACATGTCATCTGTCCCCCTACGAACGGTTCTAAACGAAACATTAGAATTCTTCTTCGCGGAATACGCTTAAATGTTCGAAATATACGCATTGTGATTTACAGACGCAGAACATCACCATTTTCATCGAATCAGCTTTTACCGTTATCTTTTGGTGAACTGCCAGTTGCAGGCATATAGACGCACCAGCACCAGTTATCAAGCAGTGGGGGGACAAACACACACACAAACACAAACATTTGTATGTGTTTCTATATTCATACACATACATACATATATATATATATATATAAATATAAATTATATATATATATATATATATATATATATATATATATATATATATATATATATATATATACATATATATATATATAGACAAAATGCAGATAACAAAGCCAAGGCTGTGAGGAGTTTTCAGGACATTTATAAGGAAAGACATATAGTCATACAGTTGTTTCTGGGATATTATGGATATCCCTTCATCAGAGGCGATGTGGGAGAGGTAAATGTTTGAGTTTGAAATAAGGAAAATAAGGACCCAGAAACAGCTGTAAGTCTATATCTCTTTTCTTATAAATGTCCTGAAAACTCTTCAAAGCCTTGGCTTTGTTTTCTATTTTTTTGTCCAATACATACATACATACATACATACATAAAAAGGGTAAAGACCCCCTTCGGTCATGAGTGACCATGGGTTTGCACCTAGAGAGTTACCCTCTGAGGCACAAGTCTTGGCAAGGTTGTTTTATGGAAGACCAGTAGTCGCCCATGCATACCGGCCTCCCCTCTCCACGCCACCAGTGTTATCCAAGGGAAAGACAAAGGTCGATACAGCTTGGCACCTGTGACGTCGCAACTCATTTCTACAGCTGAGTGAACTGGAGCAACGTGAAATAAAGTGTCTTGCTCAAGAACACAACACGCAGCCCGGTCCGGGATTCGAGCTCACAACCTCACGATCGTAAGCTCGACGCTCTAACCACTGAGCCATGCGCCTTTACATACATACATATATATATATATATATATATATATATATATATTTATGCAGGCTAGTACAAAACCCACATAAGCTGTCACTCTTTGAGTCTTCTAGATACCAATACCTTTTATATTTATATATAATAAAACAAAGGAAAACACAATTCCTTCAAATATATATATATATATATATATATATATATATATATATATATATATATATGACGGGTTTCTTTCGGTTTCCATCTACCAAATACACTCGGCCCGAGACTGCAGTAGAGGTCACTTACGAAAGCTGCCAAACAGTGGTACTGAAGCCAGAGAAATGTTTTGGAGTAGCAAATTTCTTACCATTCTTACAATTAAACACATACCGTCGCCAAATTGTAAATCCAGTGACGGCGCATATTCACTTCAAGCACATAGTTATTGCCACATACATTATGAGCAAGCTATATACTGACGTCGGTTCAGTCAGCTATAGTTATTACCAATAAATTGGCAGAGATCAGAATTACATTTCAGTGATGAACGTTTAGGGCGGAATCGCCTTCTTTAGGCAAAATTTCCTGCGCTTTGTAATTCCGTGCTTTATGCTATGAGTTGAAAAGCCGCCGACATCAATTTTGCCTTCTAACGTCACGGAATCGATTTTCAAGAAAATGTTGCCCTCAAATTAATCTACTCGTATTTGTACCGCTACTTTCAGTATTCCTCAAAGAACATCTGGGAATCTCGAACGTATATTCTTAGTGGTGTTAGTAATTTAAGGACAAAGGAAGATGAGAAAACTAATAGTCATAATAGCTTTGTGAATAAGCAGTCCGGGCTCTTATTAGTTTTGAAATACATAATGATAAAACAATGTTTCAGAGATGTATAATTATTAGTATATCTCGACAGTAGAGACAGAGGATGGTTGTAAATCGAAGGAAATTTCTCAATAAACAGACATCACAACGATATTTCAATTCTTATTTCGAGCAATTTAACTTCATTTATATCGTTAATGGTTCTGAGAAAGAGATAAATGTTATAATTTCCATTTATTTATTCCCCGAAAATATAGACATTTTGTGTCAATTCAAAATGAAACCAATAATTATGTGACAAGCTTGACGATATTTATTAACAGGTCAACGATTTGAACATAACTGTAATACAGATTCCAAAACAATTTACTCTACAAAACTGATTGAATATTAATTGGATTTTGATTTTATTTCACTTAGAGAGAAAGTACTCTATTGGGAATAAACTGTATCGGTAGTGAAGTATGAATAGTCTTATAGTTCTTGAAACAGTTTCGTTTGAATTGTACAGTAGAGAATTCGCTATATTTTCAAAACAACTTTTACTAATACAAGGTTTCAAAGATGTTTAATCAAGCATAAGTAATATCGAAATGTATATATATATATATATATATATATATATATATATATATATATATATATATATATATATATGTGTGTGTGTGAGAACGCGTGTGTGTGTATATGCATATATATATGAATATATACACATGCATATATACGCAAGCATATATATATATATATGTTTGCATATGTGTGTGCATATATATATATATATATATATATATATATATAGATATATATATATGTATATGTATATATATATATACATAGTTAATCCAAACAAGAAAGCACAAAAAAAACACAACAACGTGAGGACGTGGAACAAATATAGTATTATTGGACGCTCAGGAAAGAAGGAAAGAAAGAGGGTTTAACGTTTCGAGCGGAGTTCTTCGTTGGAAACATAGGAGAAGGAAAGATCCAGAGAAGGGAAGACAGAGGAAAAAAATCGCCAACGGTACACACGAGGTCACATATACAGAGTGGGTAAAGCAGATATATAATAACAAATAATAACTTTATCAGAAAATGCTACGAGGATAAAAATAAACCTTCTTTTCTATAACGTTATTCAATGAAGCCACCTCCTGTTTCAACAATTGTTTCCTTATGAGATCTAAATCATGTACATTCTCGAATCATGTGGTCCTGGGTCATTTGGGACATTACTCTGACTATGTCAGCTTTGAAAGAATCTTTGGTGTTATGGCCATGTTCATTGACCGTGTCTCTCTCAACGCCACTCCACATGTAATAGTCCAATGGATTAAGGTCTGGGGAATTAGGAGGCCAAATGTTAGGGGTTAAGTAATCATGAAAATTATAGAAGTATGAAGGACAACGGCGAACCAACGAAGATTTGTGCTTTCAATATAAGTGAATCGACACTAAACGCCAATTGTCATGTGGTCCGATACTCTCTACTGTATTGTATTTTATATTATAAAAGATTTAATCCAATGCAATCATTATAAAAGAAATAAACATGTTTAGAATTTTCAAAAAAATATTACATTTTATGCAGTGTATCTCATTCTAATAACGAATATAATGATTCAGGAAATCATTCGACAAGAGAATTATTTCCTTTGATCGAAATATGAAGCATTCTTAATTACTGCTTTGTAATCTTTAGCTAATATTTTCACCGAATAAAGGCTTCAAAAGCCATCTAACCGGATTTAAATGAATGCCTCATATTTTGCAATTGAAACTATTTCCTGAAATTAGTATTTCTGTTCTGATGTTATTTTGAATATTTCTATCCACTGCACAAATGGATGTTTGGACATCCATCATCAAAAATGCATTATTATGATTATGTTAGTTGTTTCCGGCGAACTGTACGATTCTGTACTGCTGCAAAAATACGAAATTTCTTTCTTCGCATAATCAACAGAAATGTTGTGCTTTCTCTATTAGCTGCAACAGAATCTGATATGAATAGTGTCACCATTTATAGATTCAATTGATTATCAATAATGGAATTGATTAATCACTCTGAACATTGACCTGCTTTTGTATGCCGATGCCACTGCTATTTCAGTAAACCTTGTTTGATTGATATTATATAAACTTGATATTTCCCTAAATGAAGCATCGTTACTGTCATAAACAGAAACAGTCATTGCATTTATCATTCATCATATTTTGCAAAAAAGACAAGAGTAATTCATTCAACATATTCGGATAAAATTGTATCAATTTTTTCTAAGAGTGCAACGCATCTCATCAAATGAACGGGCGCGTGTCCCCTTCCGCCATCTTAATATTTTACGAATTATGATAATATCATGTTCAGCCTATCAAACGATTCCCTAATCGCACAAGTATCAATCCAAAATATTCAAACATTTTCATTTTGAATGACTGTAAAGAATGGCAGACCGAATTTTTATAGATACGCGACGATAACGATGATGATGATGATGAGGAGGAGGAGGAGGAGGACGACGAAAAGGAGGGGGAGGGGGGAGCAGCAGGAGCAAGAGAGGAGGAGGGGGAAGTATTATTAGAAGAGTAATACACAACGGATCAATGATCTGTTGTATATCGATGGCATAATCTCAGACACAAATAAGACAGAAGAATTTAGCTCTTGCTTGCATAGACTACAAGAAAGCGTACGAAAATACATCACATTATTGACTGTCGCGGTGCTCATCAAAAATACTCGATATCAGTAAAAAGATTGATAGTTTGTTTGTCATAGGAAGAAGAAGAAGAAGAAGAACCTTAGTGTGGATGTGAATCATTAGGAAAACCGAAAATACAAGACAAAATATTATTTTTCGTCTTTGGGTCAAAGACTCAGCAAAGCATACTGAAAAACTCTAAGCCTACTTATAAGCATGTTGAAAGGAAGGTGAAAATAAATCGCCTGCTTTGTAAAGATGCCGGCAAATTGTACGCGAAAAATGAAGAACGTGGTTTCTCTGAGCCAAGAATATTTATCAGAAATATTGGTGGGCAGATTTGGGTAAATAACTGCAGTTTCGGTTATGAAGAGAGGCAGAAAAAATTAAACGTAATGTTATGAAGGTACCACAAGATGATATCCTTAGAAGGATGAGAGAAAATGAAGAAGACAAGTACCTTGTGGTGCTGTAAGGAGATAAGATGGAGGTACATGGCCTAGTGGTTAGAGCAGCGGACTCGCAGTCGAAGGATCGTGGGTTCGAATCTCAGACCGGGCGACGCGGCTCCGGCAGAAGGTAATGGTGAACTTCTGCTGACTCTTTCGCCATAACTTTCTCTTTCTCTTTCCTCCTGCATCTTGCAGCTCACCTGCGACAGACCGGCGTCCCGTCCAGGTGGGAAACCTAAACCAGCCCTTATGAGCCAGGCATGGCTCGAGAAGGAACAAACGTCGAAGGATATAAGATAATGGAAAGAGAAGTGAAAGGGAAAGTTTATAAACAACAGAAAAGAACGATTTGGAAGTTGCTCCCAACCAAATCAAATGGAGAGAATGTAAACGAAGCAATCAATACATACCCCATATTCTCGCTGTGACACACTACTTCTCTCCTACAGGAGATGAAACCAAAACCTTGGCATTTAGTTAGGGAAACTAGACGTTTGGTTACCATGCTCAAAGCGTAGCTCACTAAAAGTAATACCGACAGCCTTTACTTAACATGAAAGGAAGGCGGTTTCGAAAGATATAAACTGTACGTAGGGAAGAAAGAATACAGCCTGTGTCTATAAATGTCCGGACAGACACTTAGACTCTATAAAGATACAAGAAGAGAAAGAAAAAAGAAAGTCCAAAATGTTGGAGCGAGAAGAGATTTCATGGTCTCAGACTGTAATCGTAGAAGGTAATGACAGAATATCATGGCATTTCTCCATAAAGACTGACCTTAATATTGAAGCAAGTGCATTAAATATAATCGTAGAGAAGAAAACAAAACTAGCAGTGTAAGATTATGGTCCTCACAAAACCAAAGAAATTAAGAAAATTAAGAATTAAGACGACCTAGTGAGATAGATGAATACATGGTGGAAGACTAAGGTAAGGTAAAATGGTTCCTGCGGTCATATGTGCAATTGGCACAAGACTTAAGATGCTCAAGATGTAAGAAGTGAGATACGCATTAATAACCTGCAGAAAATACCATCTACCATCCTGTAATGGCAATTGTGTAATAATAATAATGTGTAAAGGGAAAGTTGAAGAACTCGTGGAATCGAAAGAAATGTGTAAATAATTATTTAATATAAGATTAAAATAACTAACGGATGTATTATAAGGTGAGAATAGCTAAATGAAATAACTTCATCTAAAGAAGGTAGCTAACACTATGAAAGCTCAATGAATGTAGCCAAGTTTTAAACGAAAAACAAACTGTATATATTTAAGCGATCGATTTTATGAAAAGAGTATCAGTTTGTTAAATAAATGTTAAGTAAATGGCCTACGGTTAAAATGTAATTTCTCTCACATTTCACAATTGAAATCCGTAAAGTATCAGACCACCAATAGAGTGCAAGGTCGTTTTCTGATAAATTTGGGTAGATTACACTCTAATAATTCTTGTAATTTATGTATCAGAAAGAAAATTATATATTTGTATATTTCTTACACATAATCAGTGACTTGGTGTTATTCCTGCTCCTGTATGTCAAAGATTCAATGAAGATGACGAAGGCGATAAATTTTGTGTTTATGATAATTAGTTGAAGGAATATATTGCTCTCAGAGCAATATATACATTAATCATAAATTCCCGATTTTTGTTATAGTTACGAAAGTGTTACTTAATATGTATGCTAAGATTGTGGAGGCGCAATTTCCCAGTGGTCATGGCGGTGGACTCGCGGTCATAGGATCGCAGTTTCAGTTCCTAGACCGGGCGTTGTGAATTTTAATTGAGCGAAAACACCTAAAGCTCCACGTTGTTCCGGCAGGGTGTGGTTGCGAACCCTGCTGTATTCTTCCACCACAACTTTCTCTCACTCTTTCTTCCTGTTTCTGTTATATCTGTTTTTCAAAGGGCCAGCCTCGTCACACGCTGTGTCATGCTGAATCTCCCCGAGATCTACGTTACGGGTGTCTGTGGAGTGCTCAGCCGCTTGCACGTTAATTTCTCGAGCAGGCTATTTCGTTGATCG
Source organism: Octopus sinensis (assembly GCF_006345805.1). Taxonomy (NCBI): domain Eukaryota; kingdom Metazoa; phylum Mollusca; class Cephalopoda; order Octopoda; family Octopodidae; genus Octopus; species Octopus sinensis. The sequence continues at coordinate 29,485,172 of NC_042998.1, forward strand.
GATCAAATTGAAACCTCGTCGTCGTAACCGACGGAGTGCCACGATGCTAAGACAAATACGATTTGTATTCGTTATTTTAAAAAGTTGTTTAACTGAAAAACATTGTGTAAACCTTATGTAACAAATGTATGCACACACACACATCCGATCATATTCGTTTATGGAACATTTGGTTCCCGAAGTACAGCACAATATTTTTTACGCCCTTTTCAAACCTAACCAGGCTCATGGGCCCGGTTCCCCGGTTTCTGTGGCATATGTGCCCCCCCTCCAGCTGGACGGGACGCAGTCCATCGCAGCGTTACTCAAGAAACAGGAAGAGAGAGTGAGAGAAAGTTGTGGCGAAAGAGTACAACAGGGATCACCACCACCCCCTGCATGAGCCTAGTGGAGCTTTTAGGTGTTTTCGCACAGTAAACACATACTACGCCCGGTCTGGGAATCGAAACCGCGATCCTCCGACCGCGAGTCCGCTGCCCTAACCACTGGGCCATTGCGCCTCCACAAATCACAATATTTACAAGCTATTATTCAAAAATTTTTGTGATGTCCTTCGCGAACCAATGTTCCGCAAATGAATTATTTCACGCCATTTCTCTAGTTTACAAAATTCTTAAGACTCAAGAACCTGCAGGCGTAGAGAATTTCTATCCATAAGTATGGAAGCTTTTTGTTTGCCATCAGTAAACATCGCTTTTCTCTATGAATTATTTCAAATAATGAACACAGCTCGAAAATCACCCCTGAATAATGCATCATAAAAAAATGATGGAGCCAATGTTCCATGGAGGACAACGAGGAGTGTTCATTAAGAATTCAGAAAAGACTAAGAGGTGTAATGGAGTGATACGTAAGTAGAGTTATTAGTGTGACTTATGAAAACACTACGTCAGTTCTCACGTCAGACTCTCTACTTTTTTTAATCTCTTCTTCAATTTATGTCACACATTTTGCAGGCTTTTCTTTCTCTTTCTATCACACAATAATTCTCTTTCTCTCTCATTCGCTTTCTCACATTCTCTCACACTTGACGCTCAATTTACATTTACATTATTTTAAGTAGAGGAAAATACCAGAAAATATTTATATATTGGAATACTGCAGTCATTAAGATTCCTCATGCATAAATCATATTTTCGAGAAGATAGTCTGGTTTTTTAAAATGATATAGGAGGTAGAAAATAATTTATTCTTCCAATGTTTCCCAGTAGGACAGTTATATTGTAAAATATTCAAACTCTCATATTTTTATAGTTCAATATAACCACATACAGACGGCGAACTGGCAGAAACGTTAGCCCGCCGGGCGAAATGCTTAGCAGTATTTCGTCTGCCGCTACGTTCTGAGTTCAAATACCGCTAAGGTCGACTTTACCTTTGATCCTTTCGGGGTCGATAAATTAAGTACCAGTTACGCACTGGGGTCCATAAAATCGACTTAATCCTTTTGTCTATATATATATATATATATAAAAAAGTTGAGTTGTGGGGTATCGCACGAGTGGGATTATATATGAAAAAAGGTTTGAAAATGCAATTTAAACGATGTTTATTTACTTAACCGTTTCACTCTTTGGTAAAAGATTGTCAAAAGTAACTTTGAATATTATGGGTTCAAAAAAAGATTTTTACATAATTGTCACATTGAATATTATGAATTCAAAAATGTTTTTTTATACATAATTGTCACATACATGTATAAATATAGTATAAAAAAGTTCAATAGTATGATGAGAATATTTGGAAAAATTGGCAGAAAAGAATAAAACAAATATATTATTGGAAATTTGGTTGCGTTAATTATTGGTTGTCACAAATTGTCACATTACATGTATATATATACAGTCTTTGGTAGAAAGGACATGTTAAAGACATAAGGAAGTGTAATAGTTTGGTGAGAAAGCTTGTAATATTGACAGAGAAAATTAAAATGGATATTTTAGACATCTCAGAATATTTTGAATCGAAGGCGAGAATTTGTTTTTTACTGACCTGTTTGTTTTAGCAGAAAAGTTGGATTGAGAGAAAAAAAGATATGTACCCAGTTTGGTTTATACTTCCCCTTCAAGCATCAGTGATTTTGGGGTTATTGGGAGGTGAGTATGGGGTTGTGAATAGATGTGTCCGTGTGCCTGCTGGTCAGACAGTGTCTGTTTGTCACACACAATATATACACACACACCAACAACAATACACACACACACATAGTATACACACAGACACCACATACACACAACACACACACACAGAACACACACACACACAACGCACCCACATATATAATATATACACACAGCACACAAATATAACATGTATTTATATATAATATACACACATATATCACAATACACACACAACACACACACACACACACACACACAACACACGCACACATATATACATATATAATATCACACAAATACACCTAGCATATATATACACATACAATACACATACACAGCATGTATATAATACACATACACAATATATGCATGCAATATACATACGCAATACATACATATAATATATATATATATATAGACAATGCATATACATATATACTATATACATATAAATAGTGTTTACATACACATACATAGATATACCACATATACACACAATATACATACATACAATGCATACACATACACGTACGCATACATATAATATATATAGAGACACACACACACATAACATACATACACAATGCATACATATATATACACGCAACGTATATACATGTATTCATGTATATATAGCACACTTACAATATACATATATACAATGCACACATACACACATATATACACTTAATTGTACACATACATATACAGTACAAATACATACAATATACATATACACAATGCGCATGCAAATAATGCACATGTCCATACACACATATACATGAAAATATATATACACACACAACATACACACACACATATATATATATACACATATATATATATATACATATACATACATACATACATGCACATACATATATTTTTTCACACACATACACACACATATATATATAAAATTCACACACACACCCACACACACAAAATACAAACCTATAGCGTACACACTCAAATATATCTCTACATACCGCACACACACACAAACAATGTACTCACATATACACACATACCATGCATATACACACACAGCACACACACATATATATATATAAAAACAAATACACATGTAAATACATACACACGTACACAATGCTCACACACACACACACATACACACACACACACGCACACAGTGCACACACACACACACATATATACACACGTGCACATACACACACACAAAGCGCGCACACACACACACATACACACACGCACACACACACACACATACATATACACACGCGCACACACACAACGTGCACACTCACACACACACAACACCCACACACATACATAACCTACATATATATAATGCATGCGTGTGCGTGCCACGTATGTGTGCGGTCAATGCCCGCTAGTGTGTCCTATGCGTGCCGATGCGCGCATGTGCCCGCCCGCACGATATGCTGTGAGTGTGCGCGTGCCCCTGTGTGCCTGCTCTGGATGTGTGCCCAGGGGGTATGTTAGAGTATGTTTAGTTGCGGTCTGTATTTTTGAATAAGATTACATTCCTTATTTATTCGTGTTTGGTCTGTGGTGTTGTCCGAGCATTGGTATAGTGGGAAGAAGACTAAGAATTTGGGGGACTTATTGTGTGAACAAAGGTCTAAGTGTCCACTTAATGGTATCTGTCTTGTGGAGGGGTCCCTCAGTTGTTGTCGGTGAACTGTCATTCTTCTCTGAGGGTAAGGCTCGTTTGCCCTATGTAGTTCTTGTGGCATCCTTCACACCTTATGACGTAGAGTAAATTTTTTGATGCGCACGTGAAATTATTTTTATGATGAATGTGTGTCCCGAGTGGAACTTGTACGACGATCCCTCAATGAGGTGGATGCAGGTCTTGCAATTGGGGCGACCACATTTTTTGATGGTGGGCGGTGGGTTTGTGTTGTTGTGTAATTTTGCGTTGGTGAGGAGGTTTTTTAGGGATTTAGGTTGTCTCTTACTTTTTATTATTTATGAGCTGCCAGTATTTTTTTCAGGCGTGGGTCTTGATTTAGTTGTGGAATGTTGTTGTATATAATAGTGTAAGCTTCTGCATTCCTTGGGTTGTGTGTTGAGAGATAGGGGAGGCTATTTACTGTACTGAGGATGTGTTTGGGTTTTCGTAGGTCTTGAATGTTGATTGATTTGGCCCGTTCTATTCCGTTGTCTACTAGTGATGCCGGGTAATGTCTTTCGAGAAGAATTGCCCTTAGTTCCCGGAGTCTTCTATTTCGTGTTGTGTCATTTGAGACAATAGTGCAGATTCTTCTCGCTAGGTTGAAGGGGATATTTGTCTTTGTGTGTTTTGGGTGATTGGAGGTGAATAGAAGGTATTGTTTAGAGTCAGTGGGTTTGTAATGGATGTCAGTTTCAATGTTGACGCCTTTTTTAATGATTAGGATTACACTATTATATACAACAACATTCCACAACTAAATCAAGACCCACGCCTGAAAAAAATACTGGCAGCTCATAAAATAATAAAAAGTAAGAGACAACCTAAATCCCTAAAAAACCTCCTCACCAACGCAAAATTACACAACACAAACCCACCGCCCACCATCAAAAAATGTGGTCGCCCCAATTGCAAGACCTGCATCCACCTCATTGAGGGATCGTCGTACAAGTTCCACTCGGGGGACACACATTCATCATAAAAAATAATTTCACGTGCGCATCAAAAAATTTACTCTACGTCATAAGGTGTGAAGGATGCCACGAAGACTACATAGGGCAAACGAGCCTTACCCTCAGAGAAAGAATGACAGTTCACCGACAACAACTGAGGTACCCCTCCACAAGACAGATACCACTAAGTGGACACTTAGACCTTTGTTCACACAATAAGTCCCCCAAATTCTTAGTCTTCCCACTATACCAATGCTCGGACAACACCACAGACCAAACACGAATAAATAAGGAATGTAATCTTATTCAAAAATACAGACCACAACTAAACATACTCTAACATACCCCCTGGGCACACATCCAGAGCAGGCACACAGGGGCACGCGCACACTCACAGCATATCGTGCGGGCGGGCACATGCGCGCATCGGCACGCATAGGACACACTAGCGGGCATTGACCGCACACATACGTGGCACGCACACGCATGCATTATATATATGTAGGTTATGTATGTGTGTGGGTGTTGTGTGTTGGTGTGTGTGCACGTTGTGTGTGTGCGCGTGTGTATATGTATGTGTGTGTGTGTGTGCGTGTGTGTATGTGTGTGTGTGTGCGCGCTTGTGTGTGTGTATGTGCACGTGTGTATATATGTGTGTGTGTGTGTGCACTGTGTGCGTGTGTGTGTGTATGTGTGTGTGTGTGCCTGAGCATTGTGTACGTGTGTATGTATTTACATGTGTATTTGTTTTTATATATATATATGTGTGTGTGCTGTGTGTGTATATGCATGGTATGTGTGTATATGTGAGTACATTGTTTGTGTGTGTGTGCGGTATGTAGAGATATATTTGAGTGTGTACGCTATAGGTTTGTATTTTGTGTGTGTGGGTGTGTGTGTGAATTTTATATATATATGTGTGTGTATGTGTGTGAAAAAATATATGTATGTGCATGTATGTATGTATGTATATGTATATATATATATATGTGTATATATATATATGTGTGTGTGTATGTGTGTGTGTGTATATATATTTTCATGTATATGTGTGTATGGACATGTGCATTATTTGCATGCGCATTGTGTATATGTATATTGTATGTATGTGTACTGTATATGTATGTGTACAATTAAGTGTATATATGTGTGTATGTGTGCATTGTATATATGTATATTGTAAGTGTGCTATATATACATGAATACATGTATATACGTTGCGTGTATATATATGTATGCATTGTGTATGTATGTTATGTGTGTGTGTGTCTCTATATATATTATATGTATGCGTACGTGTATGTGTATGCATTGTATGTATGTATATTGTGTGTATATGTGGTATATCTATGTATGTGTATGTAAACACTATTTATATGTATATATGTATATATGTATATGCATTGTCTATATATATATATATTATATGTATGTATTGCGTATGTATATTGCATGCATATATTGTGTATGTGTATTATATACATGCTGTGTATGTGTATTGTATGTGTACATATATGCTAGGTGTATTTGTGTGATATTTATATTATGTATATATGTGTGCGTGTGTTGTGTGTGTGTGTGTGTGTGTGTGTGTGTGTGTGTGTTGTGTGTGTATGTGTATATATGTGTGTATATTATATATAAATACATGTTATATTTGTGTGCTGTG
>NC_042998.1:29496597-29499148 GCF_006345805.1 Octopus sinensis
CGATGCTGGTGTGTTTACGTCCCCGTCACTTAGCGGTTCGGCAAAAGCGACCGATAGAATAAGTACTGGGCTTACAAATACACACACATACACGCAGGCAAAAGCAAACACACCATCATACACGCGCGCACACACACACATACTCATAGACACACTCATACATATATATATATAACAATAAAATAAAAATGTTGCATAGAAAGGCGACAAAGGAACACAATGGAAACATACGCAAATCCTACGACACGCTCATCCCTCATCAGTTATCGCCCACAGACCATTACAAATTCGTGCAATTATCGATAATAATGGCACAAATACGGGTTTTTTGAGTGAATATGTCGTGGTGGCGGAGCATGTAAGACTACGTTAACATGTGGACTCAGAAACAGACGTTGTGTTTAACGATATAACAATGCTCACTTCCATGTGAAAATATTACAGCCATTCTCAATATGTTGGTTAACCAATTCTCTTGGTATACATTAAATTTATTTAAAAGCAAACAGTGATTTAGAATTGATTCTGTTATGCAAACGGTATCATATAATTAACATTTTCTTTATAGTTTCAAATAATGACATTTCATTGTAGATTCTGTTAATTTCGTTTGAATTATTACGATATAATAAGTATAAATTACCATTTCCTCGAGAAAAACTAATCATTATATTTTATTGTATTAGTGCCTTTGAATCTGTGAGCGGCTTTTAAAACACTCATGTAACAATCGATTTGAAACAAACTATAAATGTGCAACTGTGTATTGATTTGCCATCAATTCTGTACTACTGTTCTACTATGTGTATATAGCATGTGTGTTATTTATACGTCTAAGTTATTGAAGATACGTACATATATAAATCTCTTAAAATTTTCTCTCCCATCACACTCTTTCACTCTCTTTTACTTGTTTCAGTCATTTGACTGTGGCCATGCTGGAGCACCGCCTTTTAGTCGAGAAAATCGCCCCCATGACTTATTCTTTTGTAAGCCTAGACTTATTCCATCGGACTCTTTTGCCGAACCGCTAAGTTACGGTGACGTAAACACACCAGCATCGGTTGTCAAACGATGTTGGAGGGGGGGACACACAAACACACACACACAAACACACACACAGACACACACACACACACACACGCACACACACACGCACACACACATATATATATATACGACGGGCTTCTTTCAGTTTTCGTCTACCAAATCCACTCACAACGCTTTGGTCGCCCCGAGGCTATAGTAGAAGACACTTGACAAGGTGCCACGCTGTGGGACTGAACCCGGAACCATGTCATTCGTAAGCAAGCTACTTTATTTCATAAAATTTTTCATCATAGACAGTACAAAGAGTGCGTAGCTTTGCGGGCTAGACAAACACATTAATGAATGGAAATGAAATAGAATGAATAAATGAGAGACGAAACCCAACACTCGCCGATTGGATTTTTCCCGAAAACATATTTTCTTTTTTTTTTAAATCAATATGAGGTTTTAAACCTCTTAGAAGAAGGAGGCACTAAGACCTCTTATTTAACATCTTTTTTTAAACACACAATTGAGGTTATAAACCACTACAAATAATACCAGATGAGGTTTCAAACCCTATAACGAGGGTCTTTCACCTCCTACTCTTCGATATATCCATCAATATATTCATCATTATCTTCAATGCCGCTTGAGTTCCTGTATCCCGTCATTTCCCATGCCTCACTCATGTAGGACATGTAAGTCGTGTAAGGGCCACTCGGCCATATGCGACACTCCTCCCCAAATCCTTTAAGCCTTTCCCACAAGGGAAACTTTATGACCTCCACAGCTATCTGCGGAGGCCATTCGAGATCCCTTGTGAAGGGCATATCTACTGTCTCTTTATGTTCTTCTACTATTTTTCCACCTCCCCGCCCTTATAGAAAAAGATAATTAATTGATCATCTTTAAGGGTGGGGGTGGTTTCTTTGACTGTGGGTGGCACAACTTCGGGACATGCAGACGGCACATCATCTCCCCGCTGAGATGACCCGTTCTTCTTCCTTCATTTTTTACTTTTCTTCCTGACTTCGGGAGAGGGGAGTTCTTCCGCTTTGCCCGGAGACTCTCCCCCGCCTCCCGAAGCCTCAGGTTCCTTCGGCTGGCAAGTTGCCCGCCTTCTTCATTTTTAATCATTTTTGAGTTGAGGAGGCTGAAGCCTCCTCGACCACATCCACCTCCCCCTCGTAAGCAAGCTACTTACCACACAGCCATTCCTACACCTTAATATCTCTAATATATCTATCTTCCTCGTATCTCCTCTCATTTTCGGATTACCTATACTAGTATAGCCCCACGCCAACCCAGGAAAAATAGACGAAGACACATTAGCTGGTACAACCCCCCCTTCAACCGTGAGGTCGCTACACCTGTAGCTAAATCTTCTTCCTCTCCTACAGAAACACTTCCCCCACCCAACATAAGTACTACACTATCCTAAATAAGAAAACACTATTAGACTCTCTACTCTACCACGCCCCAATCTAGCCAGGAACCTAGCCAACAACAATGTGAAAAA
>NC_042998.1:29499248-29546748 GCF_006345805.1 Octopus sinensis
AATTCCTGCTTAATATGCACTTTTACATGATCTAATATAACATCATACATTTAATCCTTTTACGATAAGACATCTTACATTTACTTATAGTTATCAGTATCACAACTTGTGAAAAGTACACATTTCCAAGGAGGCAATTTATTCTATTAGTAACAGCGAAAGTGACGAGAAAGTGAGTATCCAATTCGGTGTATCATAAACATCTAAGACTTCCTTTACAAGACACCGTTATTTCGGGTTCTTGTCTAATGATTATTATCGCCCAACGATATACATACATTCATACATACATACATACGTGCACACATACATACATGCATACATACATACATGCACACATACATACATAAAGACATAATACATACATACATACATACATACATACATACATACATACATGCACACATACATACATACATGCACACATACATACATACATACATACATACATACATACATACATACATACATACATACATACATATATAGAAATATGTTCATAAATATACACATACATGCTCACACGCAACACACACGCACAAACACACACACACACACAAAGGTATCACGTAACCGACCAGACTATCGCTAGTCACAATGCGCTTTACATAGTTTTAACCTTCAAATGAGGCCACCCCGCTGGGTAGGCGAGCAGGCCAACATTCGACACCACCACCCATCTCACCGCTCCAATCAAAACGAGGACAGGAGCAACGCGAAGTGAAGTGTTTTGCTCAAGAACACGATACGCCAGCCGGTCTAGAACCCACGATGTAGCGATCGTAAGTGCAAAAGCTTAACCACTAGATCACGGCGCCTCCACATATATATATGGTGAGCAGGTATGTGCGAAACAAGGTAGAAAAATAGTACTCGAATACCAAAGGCAGAGTAATATGCTTTTACATTGGCCGCAAAATTATTGCAAAAAAAAAACCCTGTTTACTCTTTACTCTTTTACTTGTTTCAGTCATTGGACTGTGGCCAAGCTGGAGCACCGCCTTTTTAATCGAAGAAATCCACCCCAGGGCTTCGGTCTCTTTTGCCGAAACGGTAAGTTACGGGGACGTAAATACACCAGCATCGGTTGTCAAGCGATGTTGGGGGGACAAACACAGACACACAAACATACACACACACACGCACACACACACACACACACACACACACACACACATACACACACACATATATATATATATATATATACATATATATACATACATATATACGACAGGCTTCTTTTTAGTTTCCGTCTACGAAATCCACTCACAAGTCTTTGGTCGGCCCGAGGCTATAGTGGAAGACAATATGCCCAAGGTACCACATAGTGGGACTGAACCCGGAACCATGTGATTGGGAAGCAAGCCTCTTACCACACAGCCACTCCTGCACCTATATAGTATGTATAACATTACTATTGAAGTGCATCGGAGCTATGTTGATTCATTCGGATTAAGTAATAATTGGGTGTGGTGAGCATTACACGGTGTTCACTATTACAGAGGTACCGTTGATGCTCTTTAAGTATTCATTGACTACATATTTTCGGTGCTTAAATCAGTGATATGCATACGAATGCATTTTGTTTTTAACGCCAGAAAATATTTCGAAGTGTCATTACTATAGAACCAATAGAAAAAAATTCTATTCATAGTTTGGTCACAGTTGAGCAAATCTCACATTCCTCTACTGCGGTGCTACTGCAGTGCCGAGTATAATCTTATTAACACGTCTTCTATTCAAAGCGCAGATGTACATAAAGACTCAACATATCTTTATTGAAACACATTTTTATGAACAACACATGGCGACAGTTCACTTCATGAATATGTAATCAAAATCCTACAGCTAATTCATAAAATCTGTCTGTGGTATTAATAAAACTTACGAATGAAGTGTTTAAACAATCCTTTATCTCATTAAAACACCATGAGCGACGTATTCACGTTTATACTTCTTGTCAATAAGGAGACGCTGACGTAGACATTAAACAATAATGAGAAGAAATACTGCTAGTGATACTTATCTTATTTGCTGGTTGGTTTATATATTTGCATTTGAAAGTTCAGTGAAGTCAGGTCGAGCGTTGGAAGAATCGTTAGAACGCTGGGCGCAATGTTCAGTAGCCTTTCGTCCATCTTTCGTCCAGTGAAATCGACTTTGCTTTTCATAATTTCGAGGTCGATAGAATAAATACATATTTCTTTACTGCCCACAATGGGCTAAACACAGAGAGGACAAACAAGGACAGATAAACGGATTAAGTCGATTTTATCGACCCCAGTGCGTAACTGGTACTTATTTAATCGACCCCGAAAGGATGAAAGGCAAATACGACCGCGGCGGAATTTGAACTCAACGTAACGGAAGATGAAATACCTATTTCTTTACTACCCACAAGGGGCTAAGCACAAAGAGGACAAACAAGGACAGACAAACGGATTAAGTCGATTGCATCGACCCCAGTGCGTAACTGGTACTTATTTAATCGACCCCAAAAGAATAAAAGGCAAAGTCGACCTCGGCGGAATTTGAATTCAGAACGTAACGGCAGACTAAATACCTATTTCTTTACTACCCACAAGGGGCTAAGCACAGAGAGGACAAACAAGGACAGACAAACGGATTAAGTCGATTGCATCGATCTCAGTGCGTAACTGGTACTTAATTTATCGACCCCGAAAGGATAAAAGGCAAAGTCGACCTCGGCGGAATTTGAACTCAGAACGTAACGGAAGATGAAATACCTATTTCTTTACTACCCACAAGGAGCTAAGCACAGAGAGGACAAACAAGGACAGACAAACGGATTAAGTCGATTGCATCGATCCCAGTGCGTAATTGGTACTTATTTAATCGACCCCAAAAGAATAAAAGGCAAAGTCGACCTCGGCGGAATTTGAATTCAGAACGTAACGGCAGACTAAATACCTATTTCTTTACTACCCACAAGGGGCTAAGCACAGAGAGGACAAACAAGAACAGACTTAGGTATTAAGTCGATTGCATGGATCCCAGTGCGTAACTGGTACTTAATTTATCGACCCCGAAAGGATGAAAGGCAAAGTCGACCTCGGCGGAATTTGAACTCAGAACGTAGCGGCAGACGAAATACTGGCTAAGCATTTCGTCCGGAGTGCTAATGATTCTACCAGCTCGCCGCCTTTCGATAGAATAAATACCATCGAGTACTGGGGTCGGTATAATAGTCTTAGCCCTTATACCCAAATTGCTGGCCTTGTGTCAAAATTTGAAACTAATATCTCAATGAATCGCGTGGCTCAGTGGCTAAGATCGCAAAGTTGTGAGTTCGATTCCTGAAGACGCATTGTGTCCTTGGGCAAGACACTTTATTTCACGTTACTGCAGTGCACTCACCTAGCAAAAATGAGTAGTACCAGTAATTCAAAGGGACCAACCTTGTCCCATTCTCTGTCATGTTGAATTTCCTTAAGAACTAGAGTAAAGATATGCGTGTCTGTGGAGTACTCAGCCACTTGCACGTTAATTTCACGAGCAGGCTGTTCCGTTGATCGGATTAACTGGAACCCTCGTCATCGTAACCGATGGAGTACCACTACAATATTTCAAATGAAGCTTCGTCTGTCTTTATGTTCTGAGTTCAAATTCAGCCGAGGTCGACACTGCGTTTCATCCTTTCGGGTTCGATAAATGAAGTACCAGTCGCGAACTGGGGTCGATCAAATCGCCTTGTACCAAAACCTTCGGGCCCCGTGCCTAGAGTAGAAAATAATTGGTAGTTGTGTGGAGGGGCAAACATAGAGTAATGAGCACAAAATACGGGAAACCAATTAAAATTAAACACGGAATTAAAGGGGAAAAATCATTAATGTTCATTGTTATTATACTCAAGAACGACTAGGGAAACAACAGCCAAATGTAAATGATTAAAAAAACTGAAAAGCCACTCCGAAAGGATGAAAGGCAAAATCGACCTCGGCGGAATTTGAACTCAGAACGTAATGGCAGACGAAATATTGCTACGCATTTCGCCCGGCGTGCGAAAGTTTCTGCCAGCTCGTCTGTTTCTTTATTACCCACAAGGGGTTAAACATGGAAGGGACAAACAAGGACAGACAAACGGATTAAGTCGATTATATCGACCCCAGTGCGTAAATGGTATTTAATTTACCGACCCCGAAAGGATGAAAAGCAAAGTCGACCTCGGCGGAATTTGAACTCAGGACCCCGGCGTTCTAACGATCCTGCCAGCTCGTCGCCTTAATGCTGATTTCTCTTTTACTATTTTACTTGTGTCAGTCATTTGACTGCGGCCATACTGGAGCACCACCTTTATAGAGGGGAAATATTAATAATTATTTCTACTCTCGGCACAAGGCCTTGAAAATTCTTAGGGAAACGGGATGAGTCGATATCATCGACCCCGGTGGTGACAACTTCGAAATTTTTTTCCATCTTATATGACTAGTCAGTAAAATATATTCTTTCCAGGACTTACTAGTTGCAACAAGGAATGACTCTAAAACTCCGTTCTGGATGTGAAAAAAAAAATAAACATTCACTGGTTAAGTATATTAAAATAATGACTTTTAGAATGCTTTCCGCATGGAAACATTTTTTTAATTACGAGTTACCTTATTTAATATAGTGAGCAAAAATGAAAAAAAATATATAATCGAGTGTAAGAAAGAGTTAAAATTATACATGTCATAAAAAAAGAGCATCAATATCTGGATGTGATGACTTCGGCATGAATGCTTCGCTCTTATCTCTGTGAAATCATTGCCACTTGAATGCACGCGAAATTTCAGTTGCCGAATACAGAAAACAATTTATAAACCAGCTCTAAGAATTACAATGTACAAAGGGATATTAAAAACTCAATGCTGTTATTAAAGTATTAGTACCTTAGGGCAACGATCAACCAATTAATATTCTCTCACCATTAAAAAAATGCCAAGACCTTCTAAACATAATTAATCGAAGCGTAAAATGAAACACGTTATAGTGTTCAGACGTTTTTTATTTTTGTTTTTTTTCTAAGTTCAATCATAGAAATACAGGTTCGCTTAAATGGCATTCACAAAAAGAAAATGTCATTATTGTTTATATGTATGGTTTTAGGCTGTGTGGTAAGTAGCCTGCTAACGAACCACATGGTTCCGGGTTCAGTCCCACTGCTTGGCATCTTCTACCATAGCCTAGGGTCCGACCAAAGCTTTGTGAGTGGATTTCGTAGACAGAAACTGAAAGAAGCCCATCGTATATATGTGTATATATATGTGTATATATATATATTCAAAATGTGACCGCGTGTATACCGTTGGCGATTTTTTTCCCTCTGTCTTCCCTTCTCTGGATCTTTCCTTCTCCTATGTTTCCGACGAAGAGCTCCACTCGAAACATTAAACCCTCCTTCTTTCCTGAGCGTCCAATAATACTATATTTCTTCTACGTCCTCGCGTTGTTGTGTTTTCTCTTTGTCTTTTCATGTTTAGATTAACTATATATATATATATATATATGTGTGTGTATGTATGTATGTATGTATGTATGTATGTATGCGTGTGTATATGTTTCTGTGTCTGTGTTTGTTTCCCGCCACTATCGCTTGACAACCGATGCCTGTGTGTTTACGTCCCTGTAACCTAGCGGTTCGGCAAAAGTGATCGATAGGCTTACTAAGAATAAGTCCTGGGGTCGATTTATTCGACTAAAGGCGGTGTTCCAGCATAGCCGCAGTCAAATGACTGAAATAAGTAAAAGAGTACAGCAAGTTATGGCATGGTACTCTTGATACAAGTACAGCCCGGTGAATTGCATCCCCAAACCTACGTAACTGTAAAACGAAATGCCGAACGACACAGCCACACTTTCATCTTTCTGAAGCGGAAATAGTTGCAAAGACGTCTTTATAATATGATGCATGAGGATGATTATGATGATGATGGTATCAGTGGTGGTGGTGGTCGTCGTCGTCGTCGTCGTGATGAGGATGATGATCATGATGATCATGATCATGACGGTGATGATGATGATCATGATGGTGATGAGGATGATGGCAGAAACGTTAGCACGCCGGGCGAAATGCTTAACGGTATTTCGTCTGTCGTTGCGTTCTGAGTTCAAATTCCGCCGAGGTCGACTTTGCCTTTCATCCTTTCGGGGTCGATAAATTAAGTACCAGTTACGCACTGGGGTCGATGTAATCGACTTAATCCGTTTGTCTGTCCTTGTTTGTCCCCTCTGTGTTTAGCCCCTTGTGGGCAATAAAGAAACAGATGGTATCAGTGGTGGTGGTGGTGGTGGTGGTCGTCGTCGTCGTCGTCGTCGTCGTGATGAGGATGATGATCATGATGATCATGATCATGACGGTGATGATGATGATCATGATGGTGATGAGGATGATGGCAGAAACGTTAGCACGCCGGGCGAAATGCTTAACGGTATTTCGTCTGTCGTTGCGTTCTGAGTTCAAATTCCGCCGAGGTCGACTTTGCCTTTCATCCTTTCGGGGTCGATAAATTAAGTACCAGTTACGCACTGGGGTCGATGTAATCGACTTAATCCGTTTGTCTGTCCTTGTTTGTCCCCTCTGTGTTTAGCCCCTTGTGGGCAATAAAGAAACAGATGGTATCAGTGGTGGTGGTGGTGGTGGTGGTGGTGGTCGTCGTCGTCGTCGTGATGAGGATGATGATCATGATGATCATGATCATGACGGTGATGATGATGATCATGACGATCACGATGATGATGAAGATGATGATGAGGAGGAGGAGGAGGAAGAGGAGGAGGAGGAGGAGGAAGGGAATAAAAAGTACCTTTCCCGTTCTGATGGGAGGAAAATTATCAATTATCTTTATTTTGTTCTTCAACCCACACAAAGATGAATTCCTAACGGCCCACTCATAAATAGCAAAAAAGAACATCCATTTCAGAACATTTCTATAACATTCTTATAACTTCAGTTATATTACCACTTTATTTATTCTAGTCTTTCATAATTTTTGTATTTTCATTCTACATTTCCTAATCGATCACGTACCTTATTAGGATTATAATTAAATTCATTTACGTTGAAGTAGCAGGCACCATGCACCTAACACAATCAGCTAATACAACCATCACTATTATCATTATTATTATTATTATTATTATTATTATTATTATTATTATTATTATTATTATTATTACTATTATTATTATTATTATTATTGAGTGAGAGAGCAGTGCATGCCATCAAAGTGACACTGGGGTAAAATATACGAAGCCCAATATACCCATCATGACTACCCGTCTGATAAAGGTACACTAGGCACATGCATCACAACCATATGTGCGCGACATGGTGATCTCATATCAAGATAAACAGCACATGACCTTGCAGGTGGGGCCCAGTTAGAATTTTCTTCAGGTTGAGTAGCCCATCCCGCTCAAAAGGTCCCTGAATAAGGGTTGTTTAAGGATGTTGAAGAACCACCCATGTTTCCAGAGGTGAATTATTCAACCCCAAAGAATCCCTCTCAACACATGGCTATGATGCTCCCCCACTACTTCTGCTCGTGATCAGAGATGCACATATCGTCAGCCACTAAGGGACATGCTCAACTGGTTAAGGTCAAACAACTGACAAGCAAATCTGTGGTATTGAGCAGAATATTTGCTGTAGCCCATCTTTTATACCAAGACAAAACAATGTACATGATAACACTTCCAATCAGTTCAGATCAGAAGCCATGAGAGCCACTGCCTGGTACTGCATCAGGGCATTTATTATTATTGTTATTATTATTATTATTATTATTATTATTATTATTATTATTATTATTATTATTATTCTATGTTTGACTTTTGCTTTATATGTGTACAAGTTGGCTCCAAGTCTCACCCAGAGACCTCAAGAGACAACAGGGTTGGAAGTTCATGTTGTTGTTATGCCTAGTGTGCCATATATTTGGGGGGTGGGGATGTTGTACTAATGAATGTCTAAAAAAAAAGCACTATCTTTTGAACTTCTGCCATTTTGGGGTTTCCTGGTATCTGAGTTAGGTAGCTATCAGCCCCTTTTGCTATCATTCCCAGGGCACCTATGACAACAGGTATTGTTTTAGTCTTCAGCTTCCACATTTTGCTGATTTCTATTTCAAGATCTTTATATTTGCTCAGCTTTTGGTAGGTCTTGACAGATACGTTTATATCGATTGGGACAGTCATATCAATGAGGAGGCATGTTCTTTGTTTGAAGTCTTTCAATATGATGTCTGGCCTATTTGCATCTATCTTCCTGTCAGTTTGAATGGTGAAGTTCCAGAGGAGTGAGATGTGGTCATTTTCAAGCACTGGGGGTGGTTTGCGTTCCCACCAGTTTTTTTCATGGGGCAAATCCAGGTTTTTACAGATTACCCAGTGAATATATTGTGCAGCTCTATCGTGCCTGTTGAGATACTCTGTAGGCGCTAGAAGACTGCACTTGGAGACCACATGGTCAATGGTTTCATTTTGTTGCTTGCATACACGACACGTTGGACTGCTTCTGATCTTTAATATGTTGGCCTGGTAGTTTCTTGTTGGTAGGCATTGATCTTGAGCTGCTATGATAAACCCCTCTGTTTCAGATTTTAAGCCAGAGGCCATTAGCCATTGATGGGTCAGGGCTTTGTCGATATCTGCATTATTCGCTCTCTTTGGGTTATTATTATTATTATTATTATTATTATTTTATTATTATTATTATTATTATTATTATTATTATTATTAAGGCGACAAGTTAGCAGTGTCGTTAGCGCGCTGGACGAAATATTTAGTGGCATTTCAGCCGTCGCTATGTTTTGAGTTCAAATTCCACCGACGTCAACTTTGCGTTTTATCCTTTCAGGTCGATAAATTAAGTACCAGTTGCGTACTGGGGTCAATCTAATTGACTAGTCCCCTCCCCCAAAAATTTCGGGCCGGGTGCCTAGAATAGAAATGAATAAATAGGGCAGCGAGCTGGCATAAACGTTAGCACGCCGGGCAAAATGCATAGCGGTATTTTGTCTGCCGCTACGTTCTGAGTTCAAATTCCGCCGAGGTCGACTTCGCCTTTCATCCTTTCGGGTTCGATTAAATAAGTACCAGTTACGCACTGGGGTAAATGTAATCGACTTAATCCGTTAGTCCTTGTTTGTCCTCTCTGTGTTTAGCCCCTTGTGGGTAGTAAAGAAATAGGTACTTCGTCTGCCGTTAAGTTCTGAGTTCAAATTCAGCCGAGGCCGACTTTGCCTTTCATCCTTTCGGGGTCGATAAATTAAGTACCAGTTGCATACTGGGGTTGATCTAATCCCCAAAATTTCGGACCTTTTGCCTAGAGTAGAAACGAGTATTTTGTGAGCTGAAATTCTTACAGGAGACTGCGAAAGCACGTCTAAGACATATATATATATATATATATATATATATATATATGGAAGGAAGAGTTCGCCTTCTTCTATCATACTCTCATATATATATATATATATATATATATATGTGTGTGTGTGGTGTGTGTGTGTGTGTGTGTGTGTGTATACACATATATATATAAACATATATATATATATTAATACAAAAAATCCTCCAGGCTACATCTCGAAAATTCATTTCTTTGCCGAATTTCTACAATATTTACAGCGGTTCGTTTTTATATCTTCATTTTTTTATTTTTCATGCAATTTATGCATGCTTGCACGCGTGGTGAACACAGTTCGCGTCAAACAGCTGACTGAGTAAAGTTCGCTATTTAATGCATGAGATAAGGCCTAAACAAACACATTATCGATTTTTGCACTTGCGAGATGAATTTCGGAATAGAAATAGCGCAGTTCAATTTTCATTCGCCTAAACTTTAAGTGACCCATTTTTGGTGGTTCTACGATTTGTTGGCTAGAAGGTGATGTACCGGGAAGTTAAACACACAGAAACACACACAGATACACACACAGACACACAAGTTGAGTTTTATATTTATATATATATATAATTCTAATTGAGGGTACCGAAAGGGATCCCCATGCCAGAAATAGCCGTCAAAACTGACTCTAAAACCACCTCATACATTTATATAGCACAGGTGAAGAGATAAATGAACAGAAAAATTATCAAAAAATTAAAGGTTAATCCTAGATTGACGGTTTCTGGATTAGTAATAAAATACTCTGCTCTCATCAGTGGAAATATGTGGCATCTTGGGCAAGTGTCTTCTACTATAGCCTCGGGCCGACCAATGCCTTGTGAGTGGATTTGGTAGACGGAAACTGAAAGAAGCCTGTCGTATATATGTATATGTATATATATGTATATGTGTGTTTGTGTGTCTGTGTTTGTCCCCCTAGCATTGCTTGACAACCGATGCTGGTGTGTTTACGTCCCCGTCACTTAGCGGTTCGGCAAAAGAGACCGATAGCATAAGTACTGGGCTTACAAAGAATAAGTCCCGGGGTCGATTTGCTCGACTAAAGGCGGTGCTCCAGCATGGCCGCAGTCAAATGACTGAAACAAGTAAAAGAGTAAAAGAGTAAAAGAGTATGCATATGTGAGTGGTTTTGATAATGCCTATTTAGGCTGATACAAATGGCTACAGTTTTCCTATCACCACAAAAATCGGTTTGTATCCTTGTTAATGCCATATTAATTCCGAGCATCGTTGATTGTCACAAAGTATTTCCATTTATTATTCAGAGTTCCGTTACAGTTGCTGCTAGCTGTTCGGTTGCAGATTTTTTTCGTAGATATATTAATTTCAGTAAATCACCAATATGTCTTGTTTGGTATTAGCCACATCTGTATTTGTCTAAACTCCTGCCTCTGGCCATTCGGCTTCTTTGAGTTAAAACCTAAACCTTATCAATGAGAGTTACACAATCTCCGAAGATTTGATAATATAATCAGCTTATAAAGTTTTCCTTCTATGACCCTTATCTTGCATTGTTAATGAAACAAAGATGGCGGCGTAAATAAATGTTTTCTGAACAAACATTACTGTTTTGTGTTTCTTTTATAGATACATACATTCAAATTAACTCACACACAAAACCACACACACACGCACGCACACACACACACACACACACACACACAACCGAAGTCCATTGATTGTACTTTTCTTTTATTCTTTCATTTGTTTCAGTCATTTGGCTGCGGCCATGCTGGAGCACCTCCTTTAGTCGAGCAAGTCGATCCCAGGACTTATTCTTTGTAAGCCTAGTACTTATTCTTTCGGTTCCTTTTGCCGAACTGCTAGGTTATGGGGACGTAAACACGCCAGCATCGGTTGTCAAGTGATAGTGGGGGGACAAACACCGACACACAAACACACACACACACACACACATATATATATATATATATACATATATACGACGGGCTTCTTTCAGTTTCCGCCTACCAAATCCACTCACAAGTCTTTGGTCGGCCTGAGGCTATAGTAGACGACACTTGCCGAAGGTGCCAAGCTGTGGGACTGAACCCGGAACCATGTGGTTGGGAAGCAAGCCATGTAACACACAGCCACTCCTACATACAGTTGAAAATAAACAACGACGCTGTTATTGCGACATTGCAATATAAAACTGAAATATATTTAAAATACATATAAGATGAAAGGTTAATCTCTTTATGAAAAGGATTTAATAAGTAGTAGTAGTAGTAGTAGTAGTAGTAGTAGTAGTAGTAAGTAGTAGTAGTAGTAGTAGTAATATAATTGTTCTTGCTGTTGTCTTCTTCTACTTCTTCCAATCAGGACTCACGCCATTAGCCACAAAGAATAATCTCTAATTCGAGCCTTCTCTAAGCTACTAAGAATGCGTGTGGCAACTTGAAGATCCACCCACCACACGCGATAGACTGGCGGTTGCACGGACGCGAAAGCTACGTTGTTATCCTCATTCCGTAAACGGTGGCTTTTAACGGGTGGCGAGCTGAACCATCCTGGGGTACAGAGGATTCGCAATCTAGTCTAAGGTCTGAAAGTTTACCATAGTGGGTTACACCATGGTTCCTCTGCTTTGTGGCAGAAGTAGGAAGAAAGAGTGAGAGAAAGTTGTGGTGAAAGAGTACAGCGGGGTTCACCACCCTCCCCGCCGGGGCCTCGTGGAGCTTAGGTGTTTTTGCTCAATAAACACTAACACTGCCCGGTCTGGGAATCGAAACCGCGTTCTTACGACCGCAAGTCCGCTGCCCTAACCACTGCACCATTGCACCTACACCGTTGTTGTTGTTGTTGTTGTTAAGTAGCAAGACGGGTAAGGGTGATTAGGTGATGGTCTAGGGCTTAGGGGCGGGAGACCCCAGACCTTGGGGAAAAAAAACTTTTGTCGTCTTGTTGTAGTCGAGGGCTTTTCGTTGACGCTCGACCCCACTGGGAGGTGACCCTCGAAGTCACTGGAAATGGAGATCTCCAGGTCCAAATTCTTGAACGGCTGCTGTTGTTGTTTTTACTTGTGCCCTTGTCGTTGATGTTTCATCCCCTGCCAAACTTGATTGAGGAAGCAAGTTTCCAAACGCAATCGTTCTGCTTTTTAGGGTTATTTAGATCTACCACTGTTCTACTTAAAGCTAATTTTCTTTAAAGAGGGGAATTTGAAAGCTCCTTCTAACAAATCTATCAGCCATGTTGAGACTCCTTTGTTTCTTCCTGTTAGTGGAATTAACGATGTAAATTACTTCTCCCAAACATGGTATGTAACATCCTTTTACAATGGCTCCAGGCTGCTCTTTTTGTCGCGGTTGTTCAACCCAAACTCGGCTCTAATATTGCAAGCGTATGATCAAGGACATTTCTCAGCCGTGGTTATTGTATCCCATTTTCCCCGATGTGAAGGCAACCCCGAACCACCTTATTATCTAACGAGTTCCTTTTCAAAGCTGGTGAGATGTGATTATGAATAAGATTTCGTTACTATTTCTGGAAGTTCGCTCCAATAAGTAGAGGCTTGGTCGCTGCAGATGTGTGTATGTATGCGTACACGTATGTGTTTATGTATGTGTGTATGTGTGTATGTGTGTATGTGTTGCTAGAAGACATTGACACTAATGATAATGTGAATAATGACTGTGTCATAATGTTATTGATTATATTTCGAGTTGCTTTAAGTCATTCCTGATACGAATATCTCACCACATTTTTCAAACAGGAATATTATAATAGCATTCTGATACACTGCTGCAATATAGTTTACTCCAGGGAGACACTTTGCAGAAGTCCGGCCTGCTGGAAATAGCAGCTAAACAATCACTTTCCACTTACTACTTTCTTTACAAAGAAGAAATTTGAATGATGTAGGCCGGTGTGAGGAGAAAGAACAGACGGTTACGGATAAAGTGGCTTTCATCACAGGCCTGCTGAAGTGGTGTTGATATGGTGATAGACATCATCATCATTATCAATAACAACAACAACAACAACAATGATAATGATAATAATAATAATAATAATAATAATGATGATGATGATGATGATGATGATGATGATGATAATGATAATAATAATAATAATAATAATAATAATAATAATAATAAAAAATGCCCTGATGCAGTGCCAGACAGTGGCTCTCATGGCTTCTGATCTTAACTGATTGAAAGTGTTATCATGTACATTGTTTTGTCTTGGTATAAAAGATGGGCTACAGCAAATATTCTGCTCAGTAACACAGATTTGCTTGTCAGTTGTTTGACCTTAACCAGTCGAGCATGTCCCTTAGTGGCTGACGGTATGTGCATCTCTGATCACGAGCAGAAGTAGTGGGGGAGCATCATAGCTATGTGTTGAGAGGGATTCTTTGGGGCTTGAATAATTTATCTCTGGAAACATGGGTGTTTCGTTCAACATCCATAAACAATCCTTATTCAGGGACCTTTTGAGCGGGATGGGTTACTCGACCAGAAGAAAATTCTAACTGGGCCCCGCCTGCAAGGTCATGTGCTGTTTATCTTGATATGAGATCACCATATCGCGCACATATTGTTGTGATGTATGTGCCTAGTGTACCCTTATCAGACGGGTAGTCATGATGGGAACACTGGGCTTCATATATTTTAACCCAGTGTCACTTTGATGGCATGCACTGCTCTCTTACTCAATAATAATAATAATAATAATAATAATAATAATAATATAATAATAATAATAATAAAATAGAAGTCACTGCAGCACCAACGGCAGAAGAATTAGAAGAATTCTGGAGAGAAATATGGTCGGCGAACGAACAGCCAAAAAAAAGGAGTATGAAAATAACAAACTCGGCATCTGAACAACTTTGGACCCCCATAACAACTGAAGAGGTCACCCAGGCACTGCAAAAACTAAGCAACTGGAAGGCACCTGGGCATGACAAGATCCCCAACTTCTGGTTGAAAATCTAACAGGAATGCACAAAAAGCTGGCTGAAAACTTTAACAGCATACTAGCAGAGCCAGAGACAATGCCTGAATGGCTCACGAAGGGGAAAACCATCTTAATTCCCAAATCAAATGAAACAGCAAAACCAGAAAACTACAGACCAATAACCTGCCTCCCTACTATGTTCAAGGCATTTACTGCAGTGATATCGCAAAGGCTGAACAAGCACCTGGACGAAAACAAACTGTTCCCAGAAGAGCAGAAAGGATGCCGCAAGGGCTCATATGGCTGTAAAGATCAACTAATGATTAATAAAGCCGTAACTGAAGACAGCCACAGAAAGAAGAAAGGCCTCAGTATGGCCTGGATTGACTACAAAAAGGCGTTTGATAGCATCCCCCACACATGGATCCTCGAAACACAAGCCATTAACAAAGTAGCACCAACAATCATAAAATTCATAGAGCACTCTATGAATAAATGGCAAACAGTCCTACACCTCCAAACAAAAGAGGGACTCATGAAAACCAAAT
Organism: Octopus sinensis; assembly: GCF_006345805.1. Taxonomy (NCBI): domain Eukaryota; kingdom Metazoa; phylum Mollusca; class Cephalopoda; order Octopoda; family Octopodidae; genus Octopus; species Octopus sinensis. The sequence continues at coordinate 29,514,120 of NC_042998.1, forward strand.
ACATCCCCATTAGAAGAGGAATATTCCAGGGAGACACGCTCTCTCCACTCCTTTTCTGCTTGGCACTGTCACCTCTATCTGATATGCTAAATAGAACTGGATGCGGATATAAATGTTACGGCAAAACGATCAGCCACCTTTTATATATGGATGACCTAAAACTATACGCTGCAAATGACAAACAGCTGGAAACACTATTAAAGACATTTCATGGATTTACCAAAGAAATAGATATGAAATTTGGATTAGAAAAATGCGCCAAAGTAACCATGAAAAGAGGAAAACTAGTTAAGAGTAACAACATCACACTAGATAAAACCAATGAAATAAAAGAATTAGACCAAAGCCAAACTTACAAATACTTAGGAATCCATGAACTAGATAAGACACAACACACACAAATGAAAGAGAAAATAAAAAAAAGAATATTATAGACGAGTTAGATCAATACTAAAAACAGAGCTCAATGCTAAAAACAAGATAATAGGTATCAACACTTTAGCTGTCCCAGTTATAAGTTACAGCTACAATATCCTTAACTGGACACGAAATGAACTGTCCAAAATAGATAGGAAAACAAGAAAAATACTGACAGGATCTAGGATGCATCACCCAAAATCTGACATAGAAAGACTATATATACAACGTATAGAAGGTGGTAGAGGCCTTATACAGCTGGAAAACTACTATAAAATAACCACCATAGGACTGCAAAAATACCTACTTCAGAAGGAAGGAAAACTGATCCAGATAGCAGCAAAACACGAGCAAAACAAAAAACTGTTCTCAGTATTTAAGGAAGCTGACAAATACAAACAAGAAATCATACCACCTAATAAACACAAAGAAGAAGAAGAAGATGATGAAGAAACAACAAAAGCTATAAAACAAATGAAATCCAAACTAAAAATAGAACAGCAACGAGCCATGATAAAACGATGGCAAGAAAAGCCCCTTCATGGTAAATACTGCACTAAACTAAACGCAAAAGAAATAGACAAAGAAAAATCCCAGCAATGGTTGAGAAGCTCAGGACTCAAAGCAAAAACAGAGGGATTTTTAATTGCAGCACAAGACCAAAGCCTCCCCACCAGAAATTACCAAAGACATGTAATGAAAAGAAATATTACAAGTAACTGCAGAATATGTGGAGATGGACAAGAAACAATAAATCATATTATCTCTAGCTGCCCAGTCCTGGCTAAGAAGGAATATATTCACAGACATGACAGAGTTGGAACCTACATACATTGGAAGCTATGCCAACATTATGGAATAACAACAGAAAAAAGATGGTATAGGCACACACCAGAAAAGGTCACAGAAAACGAGAAAGCAACCATACTCTGGGATATGCCGATACACACAGATAGAGAAATTAAGGCCAACAGACCAGATATAGTTGTCAGAGATCATGAAGAAAAAAAATGTTTTCTAATTGATGTATCAATACCGGCAGATGACAACGTGTCTCTAAAAGAAATGGAGAAACTCTCAAAATACAAAGACCTGGAAATAGAGGTAACTAGAATGTGGAACCTGAAAACAGAACACTTCCTATCATAGTAGGTGCATTAGGCATGATAAAAAAATATTCAGACAAATACATAACAAAAACACCAGGACTTACAAACACATATAACATACAGAAAATTGCACTACTAGGCACTGCACACATCCTACGCAGAACACTTTCCATACAATAACCATCAGAGCATCACAACAAATCACAGCACATACCCAAGGCACACAGAGCTGCGCTCGGTAGTGAAGTGAAAGCACGCTATAAAAATAAAACTACTGAATAATAATAATTATTATAATAATAACAGCTGGAAACACTATTAAAGACATTTCATGGATTTACCAAAGAAATAGATATGAAATTTGGATTAGAAAAATGCGCCAAAGTAACCATGAAAAGAGGAAAACTAGTTAAGAGTAACAACATCACACTAGATAAAACCAATGAAATAAAAGAATTAGACCAAAGCCAAACTTACAAATACTTAGGAATCCATGAACTAGATAAGATACAACACACACAAATGAAAGATAAAATAAAAAAAAGAATATTATAGACGAGTTAGATCAATACTAAAAACAGAGCTCAATGCTAAAAATAAGATAATAGATATTAACACTTTAGCTGTCCCAGTTATAATTTACAGCTACAATATCCTTAACTGGACACTAAATGAACTGACCAAAATAGATAGGAAAACAAGAAAAATAATGACAGGATCTAGGATGCATCATCCAAAATCTGACATAGAAAGACTATATATACAACGTATAGAAGGTGGTAAAGGTCTTATACAGCTGGAAAACTACTATAAAATAGCCACCATAGGACTGCAAAAATATTTACTTCAGAAGGAAGGAAAACTGATACAAATAGCGGCAAAACACGAGCAAAACAAAAAACTGTTCTCAGTATTTAAGGAAGCTGACAAATACAAACAAGAAATCATACCACCTAATAAATATGAAGATGAAGAAGAATAAGAAGAAGAAGAAGAAAAAGAAGAAGAAGAAGAAGAGAAGAAGAAGAAGAAGAAGAAGAAGAAGAAGAAGAAGAAGAAGAAGAGAAGAAAGAAGAGAAGAAGAAGAAGAAGCAGAAGAAGAAGAAGAAGAAGAAGAAGAAGAAGATGATGAAGAATCAAAAAAAGCTATAAAACAAATGAAATCCAAACTAAAACTAGAACAGCAAAGAACCATGATAAAACGATGGCAAGAAAATCCCCTTCATGTTAAATACTGGACTAAGCTAAATGCAAAAGAAATAGACAAAGAAAAATCTCAGCAATGGTTGAGAAGCTCAGGACTCAAAGCAAAAACAGAGAGATTTTTAATTGCAGCACAAGACCAAAGCCTCCCCACCATAAATTACCAAAAACATGTAATGAAAAGAAATATTACAAGTAACTGCAGAATATGTGGAGATGGACAAGAAACAATAAATCATATTATCTCTAGCTGCCCAGTCCTGGCTAAGAAGGAATATATTCACAGACATGACAGAGTTGGAACCTACATACACTGGAAGCTATCCCAACATTATGGAATAACAACAGAAAAAAGATGGTATAGGCACACACCAGAAAAGGTCACAGAAAACGAGAAAGCAACCATACTCTGGGATATGCCGATACACACAGATAGAGAAATTAAGGCCAACAGACCAGATATAGTTGCCAGAGATCATGAAGAAAAAAAATGCTTTCTAATTGATGTATCAATACCGGCAGATGACAACGTGTCTCTAATAGAAATGGAGAAACTTTCAAAATACAAAGACCTGGAAATAGAGGTAACCAGAATGTGGAATCTAAAAACAGAAACAATTCCTATCATAGTAGGTGCATTAGGCATGATAAAAAAATATTCAGACAAATATATAACAAAAACACCAGGACTTACAAACACATATAACATACAGAAAATTGCACTACTAGGCACTGCACACATCCTATGCAGAACACTTTCCATACAATAACCATCAGAGCATCACAACAAATCACAGCACATACCCAAGGCACACAGAGCTGCGCTCGGTAGTGAAGTGAAAGCACGCTATAAAAATAAAACTACTGAATAATAATAATAATAATAATGATAATAATAATAATAACAATAATAATAATAATTAATAATAATAATAATAATAATAATAATAATAATAATAATAATAATAATAGCAATATTCACGGAGGACCTGAAAATTTTCGCAAAAACTGAGGCAGAACTGGACAGCCTAGTTCAGTCTATGCGGATTTTCTCCAAAGATAGTAAGATGGAATTTGGACTCTCAAAAAGTGCTGCGATGGTGATGAGATGACGAAAGCTTTTCAGAACAGAAGGCATATGGTTACCAAGTGGTGAAATGGTGAAGTCAATTCAACCTCAATCCAGCTATAAATACCTGGGAATACTTGCGGCAGGTGGAATCAAGCACCGTGTTATGGTGGAAAAGACAAAGCGAGAGAGAGAGAGAGTACTTGCGGCGAGTGAGAGAAATATTGGCTTCAAAGATGAATGCCAGAAACATGATTTTGGCAATAAACTCACGCGCAGTCACAGTAGTTCGGTATGGCGCTGGAATCCTGAAGTGGACTTGGGGGGGGGGAACTAAAGGAGATGGATAGGAAGTCAAGAAAGCTTCTAACGATGCATGAAGCCCATCATCCACGTGCGGACACAGATCGCCTATACATGGAGAGAGCAAATGGAAGAAGGGGACTGGTAAGTGTGGAAGACTGCGTGCGTATCGAAATCGAGAGCTTAATGAGAAAGCTAGACCAAAGTAAGGTGACCTTGCTAATGACAGTTAGGAAGGAGGGAGTATTGAGATCAAGGTGGTGAGCTGGCAGAAACGTTAGCACGCAGGGCGAAATGCGTAGCCGTATTTCGTCTGCCGTTACGTTCTGAGTTCAAATTCCGCCGAGGTCGACTTCGCCTTTCATCCTTTCGGGGTCGATTAAATAAGTACCAGATACGCACTGGGGTCGATATAATCGACTTAATCCATTTGTCTGTCCTTGTTTGTCCCCTCTGTAGCCCCTTGTGGGCAGTAAAGAAATAAGGAAGGAGTATTGAGAGCAGATAAAAAAGGGAAAACAAAGGAAGAAGTACAAAAAGGACATGGAGAAGAATTACGCAAGAAGAGACAACACACAATAAATTCCATGTGTAGCCACAACAGAAGTTGCTGGAAAAAATAGGTGGGATTGGTTGATGAAAGGAAGCCTAAAAAAGAGACCGAAAGCATTGTACTGGCAGTGCATGACCAAGCTTCGGCCACAAACTGGAGGGTCAATCTGAGGAATGAGCAAGTGCCTCTGCTGTGTCACATCTGCAATAGAGTGGATAAAACCATTGCCCATACCACGAACGAATGTCCTAGACTTACCCAAAACTACTACAAGTTGTGGCGACACGATCAGGTAGCGAAAGCGCTACAATGGAAACTACGAAAAGTGGGAGCTAGATAGAGACAACACGTGGTATGAGCACAAACCACAGCGGGCGGCGGAGTCGAAGACTAGCAAAATCTTCTGGGATTTCCCTATCCAAACAGATCAGATGCTAGAGCATAACAGACTGGAAGTATTGGTGGTGGACAAGGTGCACCACATATGCTCTATGGTTGATGTTGCATGCCCCTTTGACCCACAAAGAGTCAAGAAGGAAGGCGAAAAAGTAGATAAATACAGAAGGCGAAAAAATAGATAAATACAACCCTCTTAAATACGAAATAGCTCGGCTATGGAAAATGAAAAAGGTGCCGATTTTCATTGGGTCCTTGGGAACAGTATCAGAAGGCATGAAGGGGGATATGAAGGAAATTGGAATAGAGGGCCCAGTGGAACTGTTACAAAAGTTTTGCCTCCTGTGGCACGGCCAGAATAATTAGGAAAGTATTAGATAACTGAAAAAAATGGATAGCATGCTACCGTAGGTAACAAGCCCACTATGCATGTAAGATTCCTGGAACTCCAGGAAAACCTGTGATAAAGAGATATAATAATGATAAGGATTTACACTAAAAGCCAATAGTTGTGGTGGGATTAATCAAGTACTTGGCTGGTGTTTTATCGACCTAAAAGGAACGACAGCCTAGTTGACAAAGAATCACAATGAAATACCGCAAGGTACTTTGTCTCATACTATAATAATCGTACTAAAAGGTGCCACTAAACTTCTGTTTTTCACGTGTACAATTTCTGCCTACAACATTCAATTTTTAATTAATTGAATATTTTAATGAAAGAAAAATTGGAATTAATTCAAATGAAAAAAAAAAATTAATTATAAATAATCATTTTCTGTCGCTATTATAATTATATTTTTCTCTTTCTGTTCTTGTAGTTCTTTTTCTTTTTTTTTTTTTCGGTTATATAATTTCCATACATTTTTTTATTTCTGTTTCCTTTCAGCTTCCGTGTCTGTTGATCTCCACATAGGAGTGATGGAACGACAAGCGTATATGAGATGACTAATAATGAGTAGCTTTGCTAATCAAAATAGAAGTCTTATTTAATACTTCTCTCGATATTGCATTAATGACCAGGTTTTGCCCATTTTGCGTCATTCAATGAATTTATCATGTAATTCATATAAAATATAGAATATTAGAGGCGAGCTAGGAGTCTTCGTTACAACTGATATTACGAAAGTGATATGAATCATTTTCCATAATCGGATAGCGCGCCCGCACACACACACATACACACACACACACACACACACACACACACACACCACACACACACATACATACTCACTAACTCAGATATGTAAACACATGTATGTATCATATATGTATACATATGTGTATAGATAGATAGATACATATATATATATATAGATGGATAGAGAGAGAGAGGCAGACAGACATACAGACAGACAGATAGAGACAGACAGACAGACAGCTCGATAGATAGATAGATAGATGTGTAGTTAGATAGATAGAGAGAGAGAGAGAAGAGAGGGTAGAGAGACAGATAGACAAATAGATAGACAGACAAATAGATAGACTGACAGATAGATAGACAGATAGACAGATAAATAGATAGGCAGACAGGCAGGCAGACAGGCTGACAGACAGATAGAGACAGACAGACAGATAGATGTGTAGATAGATAGATAGATAGAGAGAGAGAGAGAAGAGAGAGAGTAGAGAGACAGATAGACAAATAGATAGACAGACAAATAGATAGACAGATAGACAGATAGACAGATAGATAGGCAGGCAGGCAGGCAGGCAGACAGATAGATAGATAGATAGATAGATAGATAGATAGATAGATAGATAGATAGATAGATAGATAGATAGAAAGAAGAATTTCCTAGTTTTCCATCAAACACAATAGCCCCAGTTTCCTTCACCGCAAGAGGGACACATATAATGCCCAGGTTAAAGACAAGATTTTACATGCAATATGAAAACGTTCTCTTTATTCCTCAACTGCATACAACGCTGAGCTTTGTCTGTATTTCATATCTAAAGTTTCATCGCAAACGCTTCAGGTACATTAATATACTAAAGAGAGGAAGAAAATCAACATTGATCAATAATATTTCCATCGCATATTCCTGTGTAAGCTGTTTGCTTCCGTAAGGATTTCTGTTTTTCACACAAATAACGGCTTTAATAATTTGGGATACATTTCCTAAGATAGAAGCGCAGTTCTTTCAAAAGATTTTCACATAAAACTATCCTCGAAGATTTCCGCATGTGTGGTTAGTTGTATGGTGAAACATTTGCTTCCCAGACTACATGGTTCCGCGTAGTCCCACTGCTTGGACGTTTGGTTCAGTTCTTTTCTTTCTTTCTACTATAGCCTCGAACTGACGAAAACCTGTGAGTGGATTTCGTAGCGGGAAAACTGAAAATAGCCTGTTATATATACATGTGTGTATACATACATACCTATCTATCTATCTATCTATCTATCTATCTATCTATCTATCTATCTATCTATCTATCTATCTATCTCTATCTATCTATCTATCTATATCTATCTATCTATCTATCTATATATATATATCTATCTATCTATCTATCTATCTATCTATCTATATATATATATATATATATATATATATAATATATATATATATATATATCGCCGTGACCGACCAGGCAATCAGATGTTGCTACACATCGCTGGTCACAATGCGCTTCGCATTGTTTTTTAGCCTTCAAATGACGCCACCCCGCTGACTAAGCGAGCAGGCCAACAGAAGAAAGAGTGCGAGAAAGTTGTGGCGAAAGAGTACAGCAGGGATCGCCACCACCCTCTGCCGAGCCTCGTGAAGCTTTAGGTGTTTTCGCTCAATAAACACTCACAACGCCCGGTCTGGGAATCGAAACCGCAATCCTACGACCGCGAGTTCGCTGCCCTAACCACTGGGCCATTGCGCCTCCGCATATATATATATTACCAGGATGGCGACAAAGTGCAGACGACTGGCTGGGTGGAACCTAAGAACATTCAGAACCAGAGATAAGTAAACCATGATGGTCCTCTGGCGGACATTCGTCCTCAGCCGCCTGGATTACTGCTCACAGCTATGGTCACCCACCCGTGTAAAATTAACAGCGGACCTTGAAGCAATCCAGAGAAGATTCACAAAGAAGATGCAACAGCTCAGCTACTGGGAAAGGTTGAAACAGCTAAGACTCTAATCCCTGGAGAGAAGACGGGAGAGGTATGCAGTAATATATGTCTGGAAGATCCTGGAAGGAATTGTGCCAAATTTTGGCATTGTAAGCTACACCAATGCTAGAACGGGACGACACTGCATAGTGCCAAAGATCCCAGCAATGCCATCACGCTTCAGGACCAGCTTCTGCAACAGCCTGGGTTTCAAGGGCCAACAGCTTTTTAATATTCTCCCAAAGAGTCTGAGGAACTTGCACAAAGTAGATGTAGCGGTTTTTAAATCAAAGCTGGACATCTTCCTGTCGAGAGTCCCAGATGAAGCTACCTCACGGCAAGAGGTGCAAATGAGAGTAGCTATATCAAACTCCATTCTTAACCAAATGCCACATATTAGACTAGGTTCTTCGCAATAACAGTGTAGCACAAAACGGCGGTGCATCAGGATGGCCGCAGCTCTGAGCTGAAACTAGAGAAGAAATATATATATATATATATATATAATATATATATATAATATATATATATATATATATATATATATATATATATCAATATAAGGGTAACAAAAAATTCAAGAAAAATTTTCTGCCACCAGCGGTCAAGTGAGAAAATAGAGATAGTCACAGACTATATTATACATTCAACAAAATATTAAGGAATGACCTGAGAAGGTCGTTCGACTCACTTGAAAAGAGCAGCTAAAACTCAAAACCGCAAAAAATAGTAATTCTGAAACTAGAGGAAAATAAAAAACATTTATCCCCTGGGTACAAAGTTTGAAGGGGATAAATGTTTTTTATTTTCCTCTAGTTTCAGAATTACTATTTTTTGCGGTTCAAAGTTTGAAAGGGATAAATGTTTTTTATTTTCCTCTAGTTTCAGAATTACTATTTTTTGCGGTTTTGAGTTTTAGCTGCTCTTTTCAAGTGAGTCGAACGACCTTCTCAGGGTCATTCCTTAATATTTTGTTTATAATATATATATATATATATATATATATATATATATATATATATATATAGAAATTCGGGGTGAGTACTTGATAATTATAAGCACCTGTGTATACCGTTTGGTGGTGTAGGTGGTGGAGTAATTGATCAAAATAAAATAAAAACATGATGCGAAGGATTCAGCGGTACATATGTTTCGGGCCTTTATTAGACAGATTTATAACAATGCATAATGTATGTCTGTGGCCTTCTTCAGCCCCGCACAACAGCTTCCACAAGGACATGTGTTACATCAAAAATTCTTGGTTGGGGATGCAAATCCTCTCATTCACGTACGACATAATGCGGCAGCAGCATAGAATTGAAGCGTCCATCTCTTTCTTCTCTCAATGTAGAATGAGGAAAATTGGATGTTGAGGTAATGTAAATAAATAAATACATATATAGAGGTGAAGATGGAGGGGCGAGAGTTCGGGACGAGGGATAAAAAATGTATAAAAAGTGTAAGTATAGAATAATATAAAAATGTAGAGGGTAAAGATATAAAGAGTTGTAAGGAGATGTAAAGGGGGTATAAAGAAATATAAAGAAATATAAATAAATGTAAAGGCATAAGGTTATAAAGTAAAAATAGAAATAGAAATAAAAGTAAAAAAAGTAAAAAAAACCTGATAAAAGCATGATAAAAGTGTAAAAAATGTAAAGATAAGGGATGTATAGAGGTTACAGACCAAGCATGGTGGTCAGGAGATTGATAAAATTTAGTTGTAGAATTGTCAGTAAATCAACAGTTTCGTCTGGGGACCTAATGCGTTGTAAATCAGAGCTGATGAGCATTTAATCTGGTTCCTTGAATTAAATGGACTTCTAGTACATACATATCATCATGGATACATACACCCACATACACGCGTACACATACGCCTCCAAGCCTATAAGCATACACACGCACTCGCGTGTAAACACGTACATAAACACACACGCACCCACACGCACGCGCGTACACACACATACATACAACAGAATATCCGCATGTATACGCGGACATTATACGCGTACACACTCACATGTATATACGCGCGCCCATCACTACATACACACACGTATATGCCCACGCCTCTAGGTCTAGGTATAAGATATTAAAGGATGTGTATAAGAACGTATTTAAAGAATCCCGTACTCATGTCTATACGTGCACGCACACACGGCTGTGTGTCCGTATGTGCGTGCACATATACACTCATATACACACACAGAGACAGAGACACATACCTATATCTATACCCTTTCACATTTCTAACTCGGATGTCGAACGCACACCGCCAAACTCCACTCCCCACCCTTCCAATTTTCAGTTCCCCCGTCCGCCCCTACGTTTAACACACACCTCTAACTTTCAACCAACTTCATCTCATGTTAAACTTTACCAAATTATATTTTTATCTTATTTTATGTTATTTTAATTTTTATTTTTACTTTTATTTTTACTTTTATCCTACTTCCATTTATCTTTATTTTTAATTTTATTTTTACTTTTATTCTACTTCCATTTATTCTCATTTTTATTTTCATCCCTTACCTTAACTCTTATAATTTTTATAATTCTTATATTTCATTTCTAACTATTACATTGTATTTCTTATTTTATACTGTATTTTTTATTTCTAATCTTTACCCTTACCCTCATTCTTACCCATAACTTATCACTTTACACCTCTATATATGTTTATTTACTTACCTATGGATCCACTTTTTGACTATACGAGCGTCCGCGTACGTGTGTATACGCATACATACATATGCACGCGCATATATGTACATGCATACTTCGATATCTTATAGCTATACCCATGTGCGCGTGTGTCTCTGTCTCTGTGTGTGTATATGAGTGTATATGTGCACGCACATACGGACACACAGCCGTGTGTGCGTGCACGTATAGACATGAGTACGGGATTCTTTAAATACGTTCTTATACACATCCTTTAATATCTTATACCTAGACCTAGAGGCGTGGGCATATACGTGTGTGTATGTAGTGATGGGCGCGCGTATATACATGTGAGTGTGTACGCGTATAATGTCCGCGTATACATGCGGATATTCTGTTGTATGTATGTGTGTGTACGCGCGTGCGTGTGGGTGCGTGTGTGTTTATGTACGTGTTTACACGCGAGTGCGTGTGTATGCTTATAGGCTTGGAGGCGTATGTGTACGCGTGTATGTGGGTGTATGTATCCATGATGATATGTATGTACTAGAAGTCCATTAATTCAAGGAACCAGATTAAATGCTCATCAGCTCTGATTTACAACGCATTAGGTCCCCAGACGAAACTGTTGATTTATTGACAATTCTACAACTAAATTTTATCAATCTCCTGACCACCATGCTTGGTCTGTAACCTCTATACATCCCTTATCTTTACATTTTTTACACTTTTATCATGCTTTTATCAGGTTTTTTTTACTTTTTTTACTTTATTTCTATTTCTATTTTTACTTTATAACCTTATGCCTTTACATTTATTTATATTTCTTTATATTTCTTTATACCCCCTTTACATCTCCTTACAACTCTTTATATCTTTACCCTCTACATTTTTATATTATTCTATACTTACACTTTTTATACATTTTTATCCCTCGTCCCGAACTCTCGCCCCTCCATCTTCACCTCTATATATGTATTTATTTATTTACATTACCTCAACATCCAATTTTCCTCATTCTACATTGAGAGAAGAAAGAGATGGACGCTTCAATTCTATGCTGCTGCCGCATTATGTCGTACGTGAATGAGAGGATTTGCATCCCCAACCAAGAATTTTTGATGTAACACATGTCCTTGTGGAAGCTGTTGTGCGCGGCTGAAGAAGGCCACAAACATACATTATGCATTGTTATAAATCTGTCTAATAAAGGCCCGAAACATATGTACCGCTGAATCCTTCGCATCATGTTTTTATTTTATTTTGATCAATATATATATATATATATATATATATACGAGAAGAAATTGGTTGTAAGTAACAAGGAAAAACTCGTCGTTTTCGCTGGTATTTAATTTAATTAATTAACATATATACATTTATATATATATTTATGTATATACATTTATATATATACATTTATATATATTCGGGCCGACCAAAGACTTGTAAGTGGTGGATTTGGTGGACGGAAACTGAAAGAAGCCCGCCGAATATATATATGCCCTTTAATCTCAATTTGGGTCTAACATTGTTTCAATAGCCAGCTGCCTGTAGTATGGGCAGGACTTTCTTTGGTAGTGCATCAAAGCCGATATTCTAAATTAATAATAAGTCTGAGAAAAAAACATTTAAGTTAAGACGGAGCGATGGAAAAACGGGCATAAAGATAAAGACAACGGTGTTTATGGAAGTTGCTGCTGCTAGAACCTTTAAAAAAAATAGAATTTCCGTACCCCCATTTCTTTTTCCTGTAGCCTTGTACGATGGAACGGCGGGGGATCATACGACGGTTAATTATTCAACTTTTACAACCTGATATCTAGGCCACCACAGAGGGTTATCTGTAGGGGATTTGACGAGTTAGTCTCACCAAAAACGAGTCAAAACCGTCATAAACAAAACAGGATACATTCAACGATATAGTCCTAGATATATTATTTTGAAAATAAGATTGGGTGATCGTGGTTAGAATGCCGTTAATCATAAAGCCGGTTCTATCAGCGCATGCGCGGGCTTAAACGTAGACAACAGCAATTGTAATAAATGTTATCACAGAGGAAGTGCAAGTTGCGTCGCAGTGAAGATCAAAGTTCGAATAAATGCGCATGCGCCCACAGATGCACGTGCTAACACTCACACAGGTGGGCAAAAACATAGACAGACACACATATGTATTTGCGGTGTGTATATGCACACACACACACACATCTATATATGACGCCATGATAGATCGTTAGCTCCTACACGCATTTCTTTTCTCTCCTTGTTTCTCTCCTTGTTTTTTGTTCTGTGTATCTTTCTGTCGAAGAGCGTAGGCTCGAAACGTAAAAGACTTGTTCTATTTCTATTCCTGAGCGCCATACTAATACATTTGTTTGTTTGTACTCCACCTGCCTTCGTCTTTTGTTTATTTTCGTAAACCTTCCCGTTATATACATATATGTCTGTGTTAATTTGTTTTTGTCCCCCAAAACTAACCGTTCAGCAGAAGCGACTGGCAGACTACCCAGACTTCCAGCACAGAAGTACCGAGGTCGTTTTGTTTGACTAGGATCTTTTAAGGCGGTGCTCCAGCATGGTTGCATTCCAATGACTGAAACAAATGATTATATATATGTATATATATATATAAGGCACAGGGGTAGCTGTGTGGTAAGAAGGTTGCTTCCCAACCAAATGGTTCCGAGTTCAGTCCCACTGCGTGGCACCTTGGGCAAGTGTCTTCTACTATAGCCTCGGGCCGACCAAAGCCTTGTGAGTACATTTGGTAGACGGAAACTGAAAGAAGCCCATCGTATATATACATATATATATGTATGTGTGTGTGTGTGCATGTATGTATGTGTATGTGTATGTGTTTGTCTTCCCACCATCGCTTGACAACCGATGCTGGTGTGTTTAAGTCCCCGTAACTTAGCGGTTGGGCAAAAAAGAAAAAAATAGAATAAGTACTAGGCTTACAAGAAATAAGCCTGGGATCGATTTGTTCGGCTGAAAGGCGGTGCTCCAGCATGGCCGCAGACAAATGACTGAAACAAATAAAGGAACAAAAGAATACAAGAAGTCATATACACACACACACATATGTAGACAGTTAGATAAATAGATAGATAGTATATGGTTATGTAGATGTGTGTGTGTATGTGTGAATATATGCATATATGTGTGTGATTATATGTGTAGGAGGTTTAAGTAACGGTGCTTTATAGTTACAAGTGTTTTGTTATGCATTCATTTCAAATGTGTAAATCTGAAAAATGAAAAATCTCGTCCTGTCAGTTACTCAGAATTTTAATTAATTTTATAAATTTTGCACTGCAGAATGAAAATATATATGACGAAGAATTTGTATTAAAAAAAAAACATATTGGCAAGCATTCCGAATAATCTATATCGTCTTTGCGCAGAGTCTGGCAACTTCAATATGTTAGATCTTATTTTTAGAATCGAGCAAATAGCCAATACAAGTGATCGTGTTTCCTATAACACCTACATGCATATAATCAATAAATATTGATATTTTTGACTAAACCTTCTTTAGAACAAGTCAATATACAGCAAAAAGATCGTTCTTACTGTTTCAATGCTGTACTGTTTTTCTTTTCGTAATGAATATACTATTTCATATTTTACGTTCAGCCTCAGTCTGGGAGGGGCAAATGAACCTCAGGAGCAGACTTGCCTTCCCAGAGGAGACAGTTGTTATATCACTCCAACCAAACATGTTCTTACTCTCCAGGAGTAAAAGAAAACAGTCATCAGTCATCTTGGGTGAACTCTCGGTGCCTTGGGAGGACAAACTCGATATTTCCCACTTGGTAAAGAGGCGAAATATCAGAACTTAGTCAACGTGTCCCTTGTCAAGGGCTGGTGTGAGACTTCGTTCCCAATGGAAGCCGGCAGCTGCAGCTTTCATTCTAGCTCAGTAGGTTTTTCTTGCAGAAGATAGGTCTGGAACCCAGACAACTTAAGAAAGCCATCAAGGAAATAGACACGGTAGCTGAAACTAGCCCATGATGGCTATGGATGTTAAGACACTGCAAGAGGAACACTTCCGTAGCTGAAAACTAGCTCAGTCCTTGGTTAAGGGGCAAAACACTTAAAACTCTATGATATTTGCTGGTGATACGGAAGGGTTTACAGTATTGCAATAAATGAAGAAGAGCTTGCAAAACCACGTGGAAAAGCATCTGTGATATATATTCTATTTATTTCACTCATTATAATTATTTGTACTCTTGTCACAAGGCCTTGAAAATTTTAGTGGAAGAGAGCTAGTGGATTATATCAACCCAGGTGAAAGGCAAAGTCGGCCTCGGCGGATTTTGAACTTAGAACGTAAAGGCAGACGAAATACTGCTAAGCATTTCACCCGGCGTGCTACCGATTCTGTTAGCTCGCCGCTTTATTTTTTCTCACTCATTATATCAAGAAACCATTAAACTTTTATAATTTAGTACACCGAAATTTTTTACATCGAATGTAGTTGTTCAAGTTTTATAAATAGTACGCAAGTAACTGACAAATTAGACAATATTTAAAAGGTAATAACTGAATATCCTAAGTGCAATTTGTTATGAATATATATTTATGCTTTCAAAACTGTTTAAAGCTAAGTTTGTTCTTTTCTTTTATATTGCATAAGTATTGAAAAAACAAAGTTATTACTCGATTGTTTATATATATATATCAACGGGATGTGTAATAATACTATTCCACGGCGATACCAACAATACCAGATACCTCCATCATCAGCTGCCCCACGGATATCATTATAGTTTCGACACCTGGGCAGTACCATTCAATCCGGTGGTGTCAACAGCACTAAAATTAGTGTTGTTTGGGAACAAACAAACTTTCGGAACCACAACTTTCAAACACATTTACCCCGTGTCGATAAATAAATTGCATACATAAATCACAAGCCCTCCTAAATACGTAACTAAACAGTGACAACTCTTATTAAGTCATTAAAAAAATTATAATCCCTACCGTCTTTCGTAGTGTAATATAAATGTAAATCTACATTATTTCCATCAATCATTATATAGACAGGATTAAACACTAACCTTACTAAAACTATAACAAGAGACATTAAAACCAATAGGGGTTTAGTTCACTGGTGATCTAAATGAATAGGTACGCTGTGCTAGTGATATAATTGGTCATCCGTTAGGTTCCAAGTTCTCAGGTATATATCAGATTCAAATATCGTCTTGCCTGGATTTTCATGTCCCTATATATATATATATATATATATATATATATATATATATATATATATATATATATATATATATACATAGATACATACATATATATATATATATATATATAATATATATATATATATAATATATATATATATATATATATATATATATATATATATATATATATATATATATATTCTTTTGATACTGTAATGACATTTTAAATATATCATATAGAAGGCAAGAAAGTTGAATTTCTATTTCAAAATTTGTGACATTTAATGGTAAAGAGTATTGATATGTATCTGAGGCACTTGAAATTAACACGGAAAATAAGTAGTAGTAGCAGCAGCAGTAGCAGCAGCAGCAGCAGCAGTAGTAGTAGTAGTAGTAGTAGTAGTAGTAGTAGTAGTAGTAGTAGTAGTAGAGTGTGGTGGTGGTGTGTGTTTGTGGTGGGGCGGGGCCATGTGATGTACCAGCGCCTCACTTTATCCACCATATGTTTGTGGTTAGCTACTCCTGGCGGATGACATCTTTACACCACTCGGGCGACAACCTTTCAGCCCATGGGTCTGTTTTGGGTAGTCGTTGCTGATGAGAGTTTCACGAGGCCGGAGTACAAATCCTTCTTCTTCCTCTTTTAGTCGCCCCTTTTACGACACGTAGGGCAAACGTTGGATCTATTCTTTGTAATACCGGTTTCCACACAACAGCGTGTTAAGAATTAATAATGTATCTCTTCGCTATGAATTCTGACGTATATATGATCTCTAAGTGAAAGTCTAGTTGCTGCGTCAAGATTGCTGTGTAAAATATTTCATTCCATTTAGCTTTTGTTACCAGACACAGATGTACTGATGGTAGACCTAGGTGTCTATGGTGTGCAATTAAAGGTTGAGCAGGATGTTCTTGTAGTCTTGAAATTACTCGTATTCCTCGGCAACTCGGCAGAATTTCTATTCAAAGCACAACGATATCACTAATCCCCTGCCCTGAGCCGGCAATTTATTTATTATCACAAAACGATAAAACGCAAATATGATTGCATTGGATTTGAATTCAAATCTCAGAGTAGCGGAACAATACCGCAAGGTAATCTATCATATGCTGTAATATACGTTGCATATATATATATATATATTATATATATATATATTATATATTATATATATAGTATATAACGCGTAAATATTTCTCTAGGCCATTTGCCTATCGACTTCAACCTCCGTACTGCAAGATGGTATGATTTTAATATATTGAGCCTTCTGGCTTCTTCTCGAGATTCAGTTCGTTCCTATTCCTTCTTCCCTTCTGTTATTTTATTTTATGCTTTTGTACAAGCTCTAATGTGCTATGAAGATGAATATTATTTTCAGAATTTCTTTTATGAGCACCGATTAACACTGGAAGCGGAAACGGCCGTAAGAAATGTTATGTCATGGTTTGTATTAAAAAATAATCAACCGATGTGGTTCAATTTGCTTGTTGATCAAAAGTTTTCTCCATTTTCTGATTATTTAAATTTTATATATACATATATATATACATACATACATACATACATACATACATACATACATACATACATACATACATACATACATACATACATACATATGCCTCTACCTGTGTGTGTGTTCACCTGTATGTACAAAGTAGCTTCCTGAGGAATATAGTGACAAATAAATACTAATTAATAATATTGGTTTCAAATGTTGTCATAGGGCCAGCAATTTCAGAGAGAAACCAATGTTCAACAGGTACTCATTTTATCAACTCCGAAAGGACGAAAAGCAATGTTGACCGTAGATGAATTCGAACTCAGAACGTAAAGACGACCGGAATACTGCTAAGCATTTGGGCGCTCGCATTTCGCCCGTCTTTACATCTTGAGTTCAAAATCCGTCAAGGCTGACTTTGCCTTTCGTCCTCCCGGGGTAGATAGACTAAGTACCAGTTGAGCACTGGGGTCGATGTAATCGACTTAACTCCTACGCCAAAATTGCTGGCCTTGTGCCGAAATTTGAAACCAATCATACTATCAATAAAATACAACGCACGTATAAGATGTTATTTTATTACCTCTGCCTTGACGAAAGCGGAGGTTTTGTTTGCAGTCGTGTTTGTTTGTTTATTTGTCCGTGGACAAGATATCTCAAAAACCGCTGGATGGATTCGGATGAAACATTCAGAGACGTTTGCTCTCGTGATTGGCAGGAACTGACTGGAATATGGGATCGATCCAGTACCAGACAAGTATTCTGGATTATTTTTTCTGGTTTTTACTTAATTTTTAAGAGCGGTCGGGTCCATTTTTAGTATTCTCGTTTTTGAGAGCAATCGAGTTTATTTCAGACTAGCAGTATCGCCCGGCGTTGCTCGGGTTTGTAAGGG
Organism: Octopus sinensis; assembly: GCF_006345805.1. Lineage (NCBI taxonomy): Eukaryota > Metazoa > Mollusca > Cephalopoda > Octopoda > Octopodidae > Octopus > Octopus sinensis. Next base: position 29,532,562 of record NC_042998.1, read on the forward strand.
AAAAAACTATACAAGCATTTTTAGAGAGTTACTTCCCTTATATAATAGCAAAAAATTGCATTAAAAATGGGAAAAAATTATGGTAAATTTTTTTAAAATCGTAGACTCATCGTAGACACGCGCTAATACCCAGAAGGGCTCGATATGAATCACTACTATAAGATACCCGCTTTTAGTTAAACTGCACCGCAAAATGTGGGAGTAGTTACGAATCTAAATCGTAGGAGACAGACACACAACTTCACTTTTATATATAAAGATATTCTCATTTTAAAAATCGTCTCTGGCTGATCGTTGAGAAGACGTTGGTGTTGCCTTGGCGAAAGCTTGCGATATCTAACTATTCTTGTTAAACATAAGAAGCAAGCATTTATTTAGAACAGGAAGCAATGAAATCTTTTATATCTCTGTTTGAAACGCGTCGTAGAAGTTGCTCCTTAATGACTCTAATCTCAATTCTATATAAATTGAAGTCCGATATAATTCTACATTACGAGCCAACGACCCTATCATGACCTGAACATATTATACAACATTCACCATTCTAAAGCACTGAGGAATTTCAGTGCATATGGATAATACATCTGAATAATATATACGTTGGTGTTCATATTAAAATTAATGGTTATTTGGTTTTATATCACAAATATAATAAAATTATACAACAATATTGTTCTATTATATTTACAGTAACAGGAAGTATTAGGAATCTGCATGTTTATTTAGAGAGGCAGGTTCAGTGAAGTCAATATATCTATTTGTCTATCTATCTATCTATCTATCTATCTATCTATCTATCTATCTATCTATCTATCTATCTATCTATCTATCTATCTATCTATTTATCTATCTATCCATCTATCCATCTATCCATCTATCTATCTATCCGTCTATCCATCTATCCATCTATCTGTCTATCCGTCTGTCTGTCTGTCTGTCTGTCAGTCTGTCTGTCTGTCTGTCTATCTGTCTGTCTGTCAGTTTCCCTCTCTCTCTTTCTCTCTCTTTCTCAATTTTTCTCTCTCTTTCTCTCTCTTTCTCAATTTTTTGTATATAGAATATTTACTCACACACACACACACATATATATATATATATATATGTATATGTGTGTGTATATATATATATATATATATATATATATATTATATGTGTGTGTGTGTGTATATATATATATATATGTATGTATATATGTACATACATATACATACATACATGCAGACATACATACATATTTACGCGCACATACATACATTTATTATTTAATAACATTTTGACTCAGGTCCAGGCAACTTGTTTCGTTGCTACGTAGAATAAATCTAACTTGTCAGACATCTTGATCTCCAAATGGTCGGCGAACTAACTTCATTCTACGTCGCTATGAAACTTTGAAATGCATGCAGCAGAATAGGTCTGTTATTAAATAATACATAGAATTCTTACCAAAAATTCGGAAAGCCACTTTCTTTCGTTTGTCTGCTGACTCGTAAACATATATGTGTGTGCATATGCGTGTGCACATATGCATATCGGGAGACTCAACGAATGAGTGTTTCAGAACAAGAGCTGTCTGTATATCCATCATCCTGAGTGCTGGACCCCTTATCGGCCCCAGATCAGACTATTGGAAGTGTTCCACGCGGAAGGACAAGTTACCACTTACCTAAATCCTCCTGGAAGCTGGGATCTTCTCCACAGGAATGGCCGGTGCGGTTGAATCTGAAAGTAGGTCACACGGACATTCAAAACTTCAATATCATGATCATTTCAAGGGGTCAGTTATTTTAGGTGATGTCCATCCGAATAGGTTGAAGCCCTCTGATATTACATGGACGTCTTGTTAGAAAACCGAATACTGCGTTGTTAGCCTTGAGAAATCCTCTGATAAAGGCGCTTGAGCTATAAAGGTTCAAAAATCGATCGCAGCAGTCGAGAATAGTCTGTGATGGGCGCCAGAATTCCCCTATCACGTAATTTCATTCTACTGGAAATCATCAGTAGGAGGTATTAGTTCTGCACAATTTCTATCTCTCAGAGTCACCCTGAAAGCATTGGTTGGCCTGGAGTTATAGCAGAAGACACTTTGTGCCAAGTTGTGCAGAGAGTAAGGGAATCACAAACTACGTTGTTACGAAGTCAACTTCTTAACCACTGTTCCATGCCTGAATATTTTATGGTTGTGAAGCAGCGAAGGGAAACAATGAACCAATGAAATCATTGTCTTTAGAGCGTCGGACGAAATTGTCTTGCGGTGTTCATTCTGGCAGCCTGTATTCTGACATCGAAATCCCTCCGAGATTGACTTAGTTTTCCATTCGTCCCAGTTCTGACGTAAATGATAGAGCAGCGAACAAAATACCTTTCGTTATTTCTTTCCGCTAGTTGTTCACAGACAGGGTTCAAATATTCTTTTCTGCTCTAGGCAAGAGGCCCGAAATTTTCGGGGAGGGGCCAGTCGATTAGATCTACACTAGTATGCAACTGGTACTTAATTCATCAACCCCTAAAGGATGAAAGGCAAAGTCGGCCTCGGAGGAATTTGAACTCAGAATGTAAAGACAGACGAAATAGCGCTAAGATACCGCCCGGTGTGCTAACGTTGCTTATTTCTTTAGTGCCCACAAGGGGCTAAACACAGAGAGGACAAACAGGGACAGACAAACGGATTAAGTCGATTACATCAACCCCAGTGCGTAACTGGTACTTAATTTATCGACCCTGAAAGGATGAAAGGCAAAGTCGAACTCGGCGGAATTTGAACTCAGAACGTAACGGCAGACGAAATACCGCTAAGCATTTCGCCCGGCGTTCTAACGTTTCTGCTAGCTCGCCACCTTAGATTGGGTTCAAATATTGCCAGGGTTTCAACGCTATACTTAATGCATCGCCCTACTTCATATAGTCATCTTTAGACCTAAATGCCTTCAAGGGAAATCCACCTGTTGCAAGTATACCAGTCAGATTTAAGGGATGGAGGATTACTTCCCACCCTTCCACTTTCCTTCTAGTCTCGCTGCTCCTTAACGTGTCATAGGAACTCTCCTTCCCCCTTCAATAAATGTTTAAGAGAAACTCATATATATTCAACGTGAAGCTGCTCTTTCATTTCAATCGAGATGAATATGCTCTCCGTCGGAGTAATACTGTACACACACAATTATAAACACATACATACACACACACGCACATCCACGCCTGTGTGTGCATCTTTATGCATAGATATCTCTGAGCACCTTTTCAAACTCCACCCGTCTAACACCCGTGGACATATTTACAAAGTCAGAAAACAGCACAGCTCCCATGACTTTAGGAAACATTTTTTCACGCTGAGAGTTGCTGAAGCATGGAACAAACTGCCGACATCCTTCAAAACTTCCATGCTTTCTTAGATTCGCCAACACTACACCTGATTTTCTCCCCTCCATACACACACAAGCATGTATCTGACTCATACATTGTTCGCTTTCGAGACATTTGTACATCACTGCATATACTCTATACGCACTTTCTGACAAGTTGTGGTGCACCTGAGCACTGTATACAATAATTTCATTATTATATATACACACACTAACACACACATACGCACATATTTCAAACAAGGACATTTATGTCGATCTCGTGTGCATTCCGGGCGAAAATATATTCAGTTGACTTAACTTCGCTTCATATCTTCATGTATGCCATTCTTTATCTCACTAAAGCCAAGGAAAATATTAAAACTAAGAAAGAACCATGTTTCTTCGCAAACTTTTTAAAAGACATAACGTATGTTTGTCAAGATGTATGTATCAAGATCTCTCTCTCCCTATCTATCTATCTATCTATCTATCTATCTATCTATCTATCTATCTAATATCTATCTATCTGAATGTCTGTCTGTCTGTTTGTCTGTCTATCTATCTATCTATCTATCTATCTATCTATCTATCTATCTATCTATCTATCTATCTGTCTGTCTGTCTGTCTGTCTGTGTGTGTCTGTCTGTCTATCTATCTATTTATCTACTTGTCTGACTGGGTGTCTGTCTATCTATCTATATTTCTGTCTATCAAGGCGGCGAGCTGGCAGAATTGTTAGCACGCCGGGCGAAATGCTTAGCGGTATTTCGCCTGCCGTTACGTTCTGAGTTCGAATTCCGCCGAGGTTGACTTTGCCTTTCATCCTTTCGAGGTCGAGATTAATTAAGTACCAGTTACGCACTGAGGTCGATGTAATCGACTTAATACCTATGTCTGTTCTTGTTTGTCCCCTCTATGTTTAGCCCCTTGTGGGTAGTAAAGAAATATATATTTCTGTCTATCTATCTATCTATCTATTATCTATCTATCTATCTATCTATCTACCTATCTATCTATCTATATCTATCTATCTATCTATCTATCTATCTATCTATCTATCTATCTATCTATCTATCTATCTCTCTATCTATCTATCTATCTATCTATCTATCTATCTATCTATCTATCTATCTATCTATCTATCTATCTATCTGTCTGTGTGTCTGTCTATCTATCTATCTATCTATCTATCTATCTATCTATCTATCTATCTATCTATCTGGGTCTTTGAGTCACGCTGTTGCTTATGCTAAATATTAATAAAAAATATACATATACTCATATTTTGAATTCTATTCTTCCTGTTTGCACCACCGTACCTCTATATATTCTCCAAATTTACAGAGAACAGAACAAGAAGACAGGTGTAGGAACGACAAGCAGGTTGATTTGTTAAAATACACACACACACACACATATATAATCATTATTCGGTTTTATATATATGTATGCACATCTCTACATACATCTACGCGCACGTGTGTGTGTGTGTGTGTGTGTGTGTGTGTGTGTGTGTGTGTGTGTGTGTGTGTGTGCGTGTGTGCGTATGTGTGTAACACACCAAAGCATTCTCTTCATTTAATAACTGTCTCCACACTTCGAAAATTTGCTACGAAAACTGCCGCACGTTACAAGGGAGGTAACTCGAAGAAATGTATAATCTTATCGAAGGGAGAATATTCCAGATACATATTACTTAAGTTGATTAATACCAAATACTTTTATTCACAGATTTTCAATTTTTGATCTTTTTAAACCACGAGACCGATTACGTCATACCAAAGTGAATAAATACTAATTTACTCCTCGGGTGACTCTACGAAGTCTTTAACATTGTAAATAGCTGTAACATAACGGATTTTCCGTACGGAATTACGTGCTCAAACTTATATAATGCAGTAATATATTTCACTGTCACTATTCTAAAGGGGAGGAAATTGGGCGTGTTTTACTCTGAGGAGCTACAAGCAATTCATGAAACGGTCCGCCAGGAGATCCTTTCCCGCTATTTACGCACGTCAAAAGCAGAGAATAATAAAAGGATGCTTTCATTTTTATATTTCTCTTACAGCTAGGTTTTCTAAGGATTTTAATTTATTTCAGTCGCTCTGATCCAAGATACGTTTGCATACAATATATGACATTTAATTTATTATAAACCATCAGACGCAGTCACGTTCTCTGCAGGCATTACAGCCGAACAGTTTCGTAATATCATCTTCATTACTCGTATCCAGAGTGTATTAAAGCTATCTTTTTACTTTTCCCTTTTTCTTTAGTCTGTCATTAGATTACGGCTAAGCTGGGGCACCGCCTCAAATAATTTTTAGTCGAATGAATTTACCTCAGAACATCTCTTTCTTAAAGCCTGGTACTTATTCTATCGGTCTCTTTTCCCCGAATCGCTAAGTTATGAGGACGTAAACACACCAAAACGAGTTTCCAAGCCGTGGTGGGAAACAGGTACCCCAGTATATATTATATAATATATATATATATATATATATATATATATATATAATGTAAATGATATATATAAATATATATATCTTTCTATAGATATATATGCATATATATACATACATACATGTACATACTTACATATATATGTATACACACGTACATGTTTGGGTAAAGGACGTCAAAAGGTGTAACCAACATGGAAAACGAGAACAGGAATTACAACATGGAAAACGAACTTTTTTTTGCAAACAACGAAAGCAACAAATAGAAAAACCAGAAAGGCAACATAAAGAACAATCCCTTCATCAGTTGTCCACTATTTTATCTACTCCGAGCTCTGGTCGCCATCGGGCTCACTGTCCAAGGCTGCGACACTACAGTGAGCGCGATGGCTTGGGTTGGCTTGGCTTGCAACCTTTTCAAGACTTGAAAAGGTTGCAAGACGCAACGAAAATTTTAGGAAAATAAAAAGACGAAATAAGGGGAAATTTTACCGGTGTGTGTGTTAAATAATAAGGTATTAAAAGAGAATGACTTTCCCCAGACACAACAGAATATATATATATATATGTATATATATATTAAGGTATGTAGAAAAATACAACATGGACAAGAACGTATAACTCATAGAAGACGATACAATAAACATGGACAGGACATTCGAACCCCTCAGTCTTCAGTCAAGAACCGGATCATCGTAGTAATTTCGGCTGATTAATCTTGAGATTACTAGATCACGGCCAGCCCTCCAAGAAAAACTAAGCTGGAAGCGTAGATTTCCTGGAAGAAGGATCGAATGCATACGAACACCAGGACATATATATATATATATATATATATATATATATATATATATATATATATATATATATTATAATATATATATATATATAATATATATATATATATATATATATATTATATATATATATATATATATATATATATAGTATATATATATATATATATATATATATATATATATATATAATTATATATATATAGTCATTTATCTATATATACGGCAAGCTACTGTTAGTTCCCATCTACCAGATCTACTCCTATGGCTTTGGTTGGCCTCAGACTATACTAGAAGCCACTAGCCTAAGGAACCACTCAGTGGAACTGTATCTGGATCCAAATGGTTGGAAAGGAAGCTTTTTACCTCACGCCACCGTTGTGACCTTGTTATCCCTTCAAACTGGTGAGATTATGCGGAGGAATCCAAATCTGAATATCTCTCTCTATCCGCTCAGTCGAAGTCGACTCTCGGTCACTCGTTGGATCAGTGTCCTCCAGTCAGTTCTATCCTGGGCCGCTTCCTTCGGACTGGCCATGTCCATTCCGGTATCACTCCTGATGGTGTCAAGCCAGCGCGTTCTTTGTCGGCCTCTTCCTCTCTTGCCACTGACCATTCCGAGCATGATGTCCTTCTCCAGTGATTCTCTCCGCATAATATGACCGAAATATACCAATCTACGCTTGGTGATCCCAGCTTCTAGCGACATTTTCGGCCTGATCTGCTTAAGAACTTCTCCATTGGTGAGCCTCGCTGTCCATGGAATCCGCAAAAGTCTTCTCCGACACCAAAGTGAATATATTGTAAGAAAGACATGATAGTCTGAACGCTTGAAACTGAAAGAACTGCTTTCGAGAGACCCCGAGAAACTGAGATGTGGTGGTGTTAAAATGAAAAAATATTCTAATCTCCTATTTAACGGCAGATCAAAGCAAATAACGTTAGTTTGAAGTGACGTGCGGCACACAGCTGTGTCGCTAATCTTGCGAGAAGATGCTGGAGCGATAGTAAAGTATAAACAAGCGCATGTATGTGTGCGTATATGCGCGTGTATGTGTGAGTGGGGGGGGGGAGTGCGTATGTGTGTGTGTGTGTGAGTGTGAGTTTGTGTATATCTGTTTGTGTATGTACGTATGAATGTATGTATGTGTGTATGTATGTATGTATATGTATGTATGCATGCAGGCATGTATGTATGTATGTATTGTATGTATGTGTGTGTATGTATGCATGTATGCATTGTATGTATGTACTGTATGTATGAATGCATGTATTGTATGTATGTATGTATGTATGTATGTATGTATGTATGTATGTATGTATGTATGTATGTATGTATGTATGTGTGTATGTATGTGTATGTATCTATGTATGTATGTGTATGTATCTATGTATGTATGCATGCAGGCATGTATGTGTGTATGTATGTATGTATTGCATGTATGTATTGTATGTATGTATTGTATGTATGTATGTGTGTACGTATGTATGTATGTCAGTTCACTTTCGAGTGCTACTGGTAATATGTAAGCCAGTACAACCTGTTGCATGGTCGGGTCGTCGGCGACTAAACCGGCAACTCCACCAAGCTTGCTTGGTGAGGAGGGTGTTTATTGGACACCCTGCGGATGAAAAAACAAAACCCGTCAAAGGGCGGAGGAACTCTTGAGAGTCAACGGCCATCCAATAAATGTCTTAAGGCTGTATCATGCGCGGGGACATAGAAATAATCGGACTGAATACCCGATCGCGCGGTTAAACCATTGAGAGTGAAGGACTCCTAGCCTTTGTTAGGGCATCCTTCTAGGAGAAAGTAATCCAGGTAACTGGGATAACTCCGATATAAAACCTGCGGGTCAGTGGTTACCGATGATGTTGACTTGTTCTTCTTTTCGGATTATGACTGCTGTTGCTTAGTGAGTGGGATTGACTCAGTCCACAGCCTTTCCTCACTTTAAAAAAAATCTTCTTGCACAGGCATTGCACGATAACAACATTGGTTAAGCTTCGTGCAATGGCCATACTCGATAACGAGGGGGCAGCCACCATGTATGTATTCTCTCTGTATGTATGTGTGTATGTATATATGTATTGTATGTGTATGTATGTATGTGTATGTATACATGCATGTATGTGTGTAGGTATGCATGCAGGGATAGATGTATGTATGTATGTATGTATATATGTGTGTATGTATGTATGTATGTATGTATGTATGTATGCATGCATGTATGTATTGTATATGTATGTATTGTATATGTATGTATATATGTATGTATGTATGTATGTATGTATGTATGTATGTATGTATGTATGCATGTATGTATTGTATATGTATGCATGTATATATGTGTGTATGTATGTATGCATGTATGTATTGTATATGTATGCATGTATATATGTGAGTATGTATGTATGTAAGTATGTGTGTGTGTGTATGTATGTATGTATGTATGTATGTATGTGTGTATGTGTGTATGTGTGTATGTATGTATGTATGTATGTATGTATGTATGTATGTATGTATGTATGTATGTATGCATGTATGTATGTATGTATGTATGTATGTATGTATGTATGTATGTATGTATGTGTGTATGTGTGTATGTGTGTATGTATGTATGTATGTATGTATGTATGTATGCTGTATGTATGTATGTATGTATGTATGTATGTATGTATTGTATGTATGTATATACAGACATATGGGTTTGATTCATGAGAATAAAATAAGCTTTTGCAGTGAACATCGATGAGTTGGTTTCCAATAAGTTGGGGTTTGTTTTTGCTCTCTCTTGCTGCTTAAAGGAAATCATCGTCTCGAATCATCTGCACTACTGGTTCTGTCTCCTTGATAGAGGAAACAACCTTAACAAAGAACTATTTGCATCCACAAATGCTAGTATAATGCATTAAGATGCAGCTATTTCCGCATCCGTAGTGGATAAACGATCTTGCACATCAGCATTTGTTATTGTAATGATTAGGGGTATCACGTGAGTCTGTGACATTTAAGGATGTCTCTTTGATAATTTACTGGCTCAAGAGAGCAAAAGATATATTTATGAAATATGCACTAGTACTGAGAATTAGGAGGGTCGGCTAAAAATACATGAACTGATGAAGATACGTTCATGGATTGACCATATCTTTGCTATTATGTTAAACTGTTGTATGTCCGAATTTGGCCAAATGCGTTATTTTCAATATTTATTTTTTTGCTTGCAATAGCCGGTTCAAACTATCGTATCCCCAGCTCCTTCAGAAGCCAAGATATCGAAAAATGTCAGTGTAGTACAAAGGTTTTGCTATGAAATGGTGAAACTATTACTTCGTTTTCTAAAAAAAAGCGACGTTTTGTTGTCGCGACACTTTTCCATAATAGCAATGATTATATATACATATATGCAACCCAGTCAATAAGTATTGTTAGCAAAACATTTATCGTTAAAAATAAAAATAAGAATTTTTTTTTACGGTAATAGTGCAAGGTAAGTAACTCAAGAAAGAAAATGTTTCGATTATCTCCCCTGCACAATGTAATTATTTTTTCTAGAGATTCCATCACCCGTACATTTTATACTGATTTCATTTCACATCTTATTTGCCACAGCCACAGTTTGCATTCCGAATTCATAGTTAAAATTAGGGTACGTTTAAATAATTACTTCTATGAGTTATATGCGATGAAATAATTGAAAAAGAGATAAATAGCTTGGTCGTCATGTTTAATCATGACCACGTTTCCAATAAATATAAACAAATATAAACAATAGGCGCAGGAGTGGCTGTGTGGTAAGTAGCTTGTTTACCAACCACATGGTTCCGGGTTCAGTCCCACTGCGTGGCACCTTGGGCAAGTGCCTTCTACTATAGCCTCGGGCCGACCAATGACTTGTGAGTGGATTTGGTAGACGGAAACTGAAAGAAGCCCGTCGTATATATGTATATATATATGCGTGTGTGTGTGTGTTTGTGTGTCTGTGTTTGTCCCCCTAGCATTGCTTGACAACCGATGCTGGTGCGTTTATGTCCCCGTTACTTAGCGGTTCGGCAAAAGACACCGATAGAATAAGTACTGGGCTTACAAAAGAATAAGTCCCGGGGTCGAGTTGCTCGATTAAAGACGGTGCTCCAGCATGGCCGCAGTCAAATGACTGAAACATGTAAAAGAGTAAAAGAGTAAATACAAACAAATACTTATACAATAAAATAACCACAATGTCTCTCTTCCACTCACTGTGTTCTCTCTCCTCTCTCTCTCTCTCCCCCCTCTCTCTCTCTCTCTATTTCTCCCTTTCGCACATTTGCGTACACACTCACGATGCACATACGATCACACGTACTGAGTCCCTTATTTAAGATACTTTGGGGGCCTTTTTTTATAAAAGCGCGGGAGTGGCTGTGTGGTAAGAAGTTTGCTTCCCAACCACATGGTTCCGGGTTCAGTCCCACTGTGAGGTACCTTAGGCAAGTGTCTTCTACTATAACCTCGGGCCGACCAAAGCCTTGTGGATTTGGTAGACAGGAACTGTAAGAAGCCCATCGTATATATATATATATATATTTATATATATATATATCGTTTTGGGATTTGGTTTTCAAGATTGTTCGTGTGTTGAAGCATATTCTGTTGTGTCTGGGGAGAGTCATTTTCTTTTTGTGCCTTATAATTTAACACACTCACCGGTAAAGTTTCCACTTATTTATTATTTTTATTTTTTTAATTTTTATTTTTCAGCTAGAGACGAAGATCTCTTGGGGCTATAAAGCTACAGTAACACCCCCTCCCCAATGTGGTTAGCCATGATAAGATGGCTTCTATACTTTACATTTTTATTTTCATTTTTGATAAAATAAGAAATAAGTAGAAATTTTACCGGTGAGTGTGTTACATTATAAGGCACAAAACGAAAATTACTCTCCCCAGACATACATATATAAAGGAATACAATAAATGGGACAAGAACGCAAAACATCCAGACAAACGATACAAAAGACGGACAAGATAAAACACGGACGAGTCATTCGAAGTTTTCTTTCCTCAGTCGAGTTCCAGATTAATATATATATATATATATATTATATATATATATATTATATATATATATATGAATAAATAAATGGAGTTTAACGCAGGTGTAATCAAATATTTTTACTTTCGACACATGTTTCGAAAATTCCACTGATTCTATTCAAAAGAATAAATGGTATAAACAATGCAATCTTCTCCTCAGGAAAGTGAAAAAAGCGAAACTCGTCAATAAGACATTTTAGCAAAAAATGATGGATTTGTATAGCGATAGACAGAACGTTAAAAAAACTTTATATGATATAACGTCATAAGTAGCTAACAGAAAGAGTAGGGATATCAATAGTGAATGTTAAATATAAAGGAAATTAAAGTTTAAATTATATATAATGATAGAGACTACTTATATGCACTAAATGTATGTTTTTGCCAATGCTTACATCTGTATGCTCGTTCTATAACCGTGTTTACTAGTATTTTTAGAAAATATAATGAAAAATAGCTCAGAATTGCAGGGAAGACAGAGTTCTTGCCTTTGTCATATGGTATCGAAATTGAGAGAATCAACCATTCTAAATGAAATTGTTCATTGTGGTCTTTTAAATCCCAAATCAGTTTGCTGAGACCGGTACTATTACGTTTATTTCTGTCCCTAAATGTTGAGTAATGGATAGAAATTCTTTTAGATAACTCTAACGATGTGCTTCCAATGTAAAATCGTACTTTATTACTAGTACTGATTATACACTGGTATATAGAATTTTTAATCTTAAAGTTACTTGACATAAACTTAATTCTATTGGAATTGACTTCAGATACCTTGTTATTAATATTTCTAGAGGGTTGGATGGTATTAGCTAAATTAATGTTAGTATTAGTAAATGTATTAATAATTAACAGTTTGTTATTATGTGAAGAGATAATTTGCAAGAGATTTTTAGTGTTTGAAAAACCTATCCTAACCTTATGTGAATTGATAATAGAGTAGTATCTAGAATTGTTTGGAAAATTCCTAGTAATAGCTTGACGAAACAGCAGTGGGAGATTAGATTTAATTTGTCTCCCGTAAGGAATTATTAACCAAATATTTTTACTAGTATTCATAGCGTAATTACTTTTGAAGGTGTTATATTTACTTTTAGATCGATAATAGGGGAAATAGTTGGGCGTGCAGAAACATCCTAACCAATTTACTAGTATTTACTAGTATTCATAGCGTAATTACTTTTGAAGGTGTTATATTTACTTTTAGATCGATAATAGGGGAAAGGGTTATCTGCCTTCATTCGCTTTGCATCGGTGCGTAAGTTATGTTTGTTATCAATAATTCTTTTACGACTAGAAATCTTATATATATATGCATGTATATTTACATATAGATGTAGGTACGTACATATATGTATGTAGGTATGCATGTATTTCATTTATTAACTTGTTATTATATGACTGAGCGCCTCGCGTCGTTTCGTTTCTTTATATATATATACACACACACACACACTTATATATCTATATATTATATATATATATATATATATATATATATACATATATATATAAGTATGTATGTATATATATATCATTATATCATATATATATATATATATATATATATAATATATATATATAAGTACGTAAGTATGTATATGTTTTATATATATAATAAATATAAATAAATATATATATATATTAATAAATAAAATAAAACATATGCATATATATATAAACATATATGTACGTACCTACCTCTATATGTACATATACACGCATATATGAGTACAGGACACCAAAAGGACATCGAACACAATGAGAAACGAAAACATAGACACAAACCAAAGGAACTGGACATTTTTTAAACAACAACAAAAATAGAGTACAGGACAATTAACACAAAGAAAAAAACCCTTCTTCAGTCGCTATGGTTTCATCTACTCTACGTTTCGAAGGATAAAAGCGAGACGTATCTTCGACAAGAAACTTTCCTTCCTGCGAAAAGCAAATCAATTAAAATTCTGAGATCTTTTCGCAGAGGGGTAAAAAATGGTAACAAAAACAGGACAGTAACAACAGTACAAATTATAAACAGTAAAAGACAGGACAAGGAAAAACAAGATAAGAAGGGCTGTTAACGCCGAACGAAAAAAAGTATTGCGAACGCGGAATTTTTTATGAACGACGAGCGGAGCAAAAAGAATTGTCGTCCATTACCTTGAGAGGGCCAGGCCAGAAAGACAGCAGCGGAAGTCTCGTCGTGGGGGAACGACGGGAGGGGGAGGGAGGAGCAAGAGAAAGGGAGAGAAGAAGGGGAATGGCTGCGAGGAAACCATGAAGAATGGAGAGGGGGAGAGAGAGAGTGAAGAATGAGAGAGAGGAAGAGACAAGTTAAGTAGAAGAAAAGGAAATCAAAGAATGAAGGCTGAGAAAGGGATGGGACAAAAAGGTTAAGAGTGCGTATCAAAGTTAATATCAAGAACAAAACTTGATATAAAGAAAATATATAATATATATATATATATATATATATATATATATAATATATTATATATATATA
>NC_042998.1:29551748-29556748 GCF_006345805.1 Octopus sinensis
ATATATAAATACATACATGCCTTCACACAAACATACATACATGCATGCATACACATACATACATACATACATACATCCATACATACATTCATATATACGTACATACATACATACACACAAAAATATCCTTTTGTTGATGTTGAAATTCCAATGAAGGAGACTTGAATCTGGGTTAGAAACCGGCTCTTTCTCTGTTGGTAAGAAATCTTGAAATAAAACTGAACAATGACACACATACGTACGTGTGTGTGTGTGTATGTATGTGTGTGTGTGTGTGTGTGTGCGTGCGTGTTGATGAATATCTCTGGTTATGAGAATTCAGATAATATATTCGATCATTTGATAACGGATGAATCACCTGAAGAAGAATGAATGAAATAAATACCTGCAAATCGTTCGTTTACCCGAGATATAAATCGTGTTGTATGGTGTTTAGGTTACCGAGTGGAATATATTTAAGAGGTGGTCCTTTGAAATTTGGAATTCCAAATTCAATTTTGATATTCAATAACCAACAGAAATATTGTTCTTATTTCCATTTTCCTACGGAACTGCAGAATGATGATTTCTCGGCAAACACCTGAGATTTGCTATAATTTAAGCTTTATAAACATAACGCGAGCATTGAAGTTGCTATTAAACCAATATAAGAATTGTTCATTCGCAGAATCGATAGTGAGATCGGACAACAAATGTTAACTCTGTCGCTTTGTTTTCTCTCAACAAATGCACAATGGGTTCATATTTCTGACATAAATAAGCAAGTACGAGTCATATATTAGAGTGGAATTAATCGACTGTATTCCCACCCCAATGTAGCTGGTATCCGGTAAATGTTAGACATTCGAATTGACTATATTTCGGTTATATCTCTTGCATATCAATTCGCATACAAGATACTTTACTTTACTTACTTTACTTACTTGTTTCAGTCATTTGACTGTGGCCATGCTGGAGCACCACCTTTAATCGAGCAACTCGACCCCGGGACTTATTCTTTTGTAAGCCCAGTACTTATTCTATCGGTCTCTTTTGCCAAACCGCTAGGTAACGGGGACATAAACACACCAGCATCGGTTGTCAAGCAATGCTAGGGGGACATACACAAACACACAAACACATATATATACGACGGGCTTCTTTCAGTTTCCGTCTACCAAATCCACTCACAAGGCTTTGGTCGGCCCGAGGAAGAAAAACAACAAATAAATAAAACGTTCTAGCTGTGTGGTAAGAAGTTTACTTCCCAGGCCCATGGTTCCGGGTTCAGTCCCACTGTATGGCACCTTTGGAGGGTGTCTTCTTATAACCTCTGACCGACCAAAGCCTTGTGAGTGGATTTGGTAGAAGGAAACTGCAAGAAGCCAGTTGCATACATACATACATACATACATACATACATACATACATAAATACACAAATACACATCCATACATACATACACACACACGCACCTGTGTGTGTATGTGTGTATGTATGTGGCTGTGTTTGTCTACCACCACAGTTTGACAACCGGTGGTGATGTGTTTACGTCCTTGGTGTGTTTACGTCGCCTAAAGACCGATAGAATTATGACCAGGCTTAAAATAATAAGTACTGGGGTCGATTCGTTCGACCAGAATTCTTCAAAGCAGTGCCCCAGCATGGCCTCAGTTTAATGACTAGAACAAATAAAAGATATAAGAGAAATAACTCGCTCCCCACCCCTATACGATATATGACGTATATAAGGCAGTGAGCTGGCAGAATCGTTAGCACGCCGGGCGAAATGCACAGCGGTATTTCGTTTGCCGCTAGGTTCTGAGTTCAAATTCCGCCGAGGTCAACTTTGCCTTTCATCCTTTTGGGGTCGATTAAATAAGTGCCAGTTATGCACTGGGATCGATATAATCGACTTAATCCGTTTGTTTGTCCTTGTTTGTCCTCTCTGTGTTTATCCCTTGTGGGTAGTAAAGAAATAGGTATTTCGTTTGCAGTTACGTTCTGAGTTCAAATTCCGCTGAGGCCGACTTTGCCTTTCATCCTTTCGGGTCGGTTAAATACGTACCAGTTACGCACTGGGTTAGGATCTAATCGACTTAATCCCTTTGTCTATCCTTGTTTGTCCCCTCTATGTTTAGCCCCTTGTGAGCAATAATGAAATAATTATATGATGTATGTAATTGCTTGTAATCGTTTTGATGAAACAAGTGTCTCTCAGCGCATAAACAAATAGAGCAAAATATTAAACAGGATTAAAGGAAGACAAACAAACTATGGTGCACCGTCAAATAGATAATCCTTTCTACTTAAGGCAGAAGGCCTGAAGTATGAAAAGCAGAATTTGAACTCAGAACGTCTTCAAGACAGACAGACGAAATGCTGTCAAGCATTTCGCCCGGCGTGCTAACGATTCTGCCAGCTCACCGCCTTGCACCATCAAATAGATAATGCCAAAAAGAAGGATAGTCTCTCTCTCTCACACACACACACTGTCTCTCTCACAAGCTGTCTCTATCTTTCTCGCACATGCCCACACACACATTTTTCTTCTAAAGCTAAAACGATATTATAAAAAAAGAGAAAAAGAAAACAAATGCTTTCGTAAATAGCATCATGATTAAAATACCAAATTAATTACGTCGAATTAATCAATTCCATTGATTTATAAGTTTTTTTTTCTTCTCTTATGTCTTGAATTTTTCTTTTAAATTTTAGCTATCAATTTTTTTTTAATTATACGGTGAAAAAAAAAATAATAACGTTCTCTAATAAAATGACTATTAAATATCCACCATCAGAGCAAACTCATTGCCATAAAGCCACCTTTTAAACAACCATTTTTCATACATATACGCCTCTTAATTACTTCGATATTTCACTCTAACACCCGACGCTTAAATTAATTAATTTGTTTTTACAGCGACCATTCAGCAAATGTCACATACGAGACGCTAAGGGCATCAGAGACAAAAACAAAAGCGAGAAAAAAATTGGAAAAAAATGGTCGAACGCAATGGCTTTGAATTCATTTGCATCATTGCTCTAATGCAAAGTATCTGTGCTTGATCACGTTTCCAAAGATGACCAGCGCATCATATCTTGGAATTGTTCCTTTTCACAAGTGTAAAGAAACCGCCACGCCGTCTTATGGCGAGAAATATCAATTCTCAAATTCTCTCATGTGGTAATCCGACGCGAAATACATCTACACGTATGAAGGTGGGCGCTCCGATAAGGACTGAGTGAAAATGGCGAAAGCAAACGACTAACTAAAGTACTAACGCATTAATCCATACACGCACATCGGTACACACATATACACGTATATACATATACTAAACACGTATGGAGAGACAAATGTAAATATATACAGAAATGCACACGCAATTGTGGTTTCCGTCGATCAGAGAAGTCTTCATTGTATCAATACGTTAAGGCGGCGAGCTGGCAGAAACTTTAGCGCACCGGACGAAATGCTTTTTTACGTTTTGAGTTCAAATTCCACCAAGGTCAACTTTGCCTTTCATCCTTTCGGGGCCGATATATTAAGTACCAGTTACGCACTGGGGTCGATATAATCGACTTAATCCGTCTGTCTGTCCTTGTTTGTCCTCTCTGTGTTTAGCCCCTTGTGGGTAGGAAAGAAATAGGTATTTCGCCTGTCTTTACGTTCTGAGTTCAAATTCCGCCGGGGTCGACTTTGCCTTTCATCCTTTTGGGGTTGATTAAATAAGAACTAGTTACGCACTGGGGTCGATATAATCGACTTAATCCGTTTGTCTGTCCTTGTTTGTCCCCTCTATGTTTAGCCCCTTGTGGGTAGTAAAGAAATAGGTATTTTGTCTGTCTTTGTGTTCTGAGTTCTAATTTCGCCGAGGTCAACTTTGCCTTTCATCCTTTCAAGGTCGATTATATAAGTACCAGTTACGCACTGAAGTCGATATAATCGACTTAATCCGTTTGTCTGTCCTTGTTTGTCCTCTCTGTGTTTAGCCCCTTGTAGGTAGTAAAGTAATAGGTATTTCGTTTGTCTTTATGTTCTGAGTTCAAATTCCGCCGAGGTCGACTTTGCCTTTCATCCTCTCGGAGTCGATAAACTAAGTACCAGCTGCGTACTGGAGCCCATCTAATCGACAGGCCTGTAGTGACCCTATAGCGGTGCGCGCTCGCGCACCGTCCATTTGTGTTTCGCGCGTGTTGGTGCCTTTACCAAGGCACAGAAAGGAAGGGCCCTCTCGCGCATGCGCGAACCACCGGAAGCACGACCCTGGCCAAGGCAGGGGGATCGTAGAACGTTTGACCACTAGCAGCAGCAAGCGGCGACTTGGGACCCAGCGATTGAAGGCGGCGGTCACGCATATATTCTCTCCGGTTGATAGCAGCAGTCGGCCGAATGCCTTTAACCAAATTGTTGCCGACCACATTCAACTTCCCTGTTCGACGCCATCTTGACCCCTTTCTGTTTTAGCGGCTGGACATTGTAAATATTACAATCTATTAACTTTCAGCCTTGCGCGCCCAGAAGCAAGGACATCAGATAACACACTTATTGTTATTGTTACCAAGAAAGAGAATAAAGTAGTATATATATATTTTACGTCTGTGTCTTGTTGTTTCTGACTAGTAGAATTCTGGATTATTAAAGCAACGGCTAGTGAGTGATTGCTTTCTTGTACCCCGAAAGTACAAGACAAGATATTCACTCACTCACATCTAAGTTCGTTTCAGGCCCTCTCTCCAACAATTTCGGGCTTTGAGCCTCGAGTAGAAAAAGGATTGTATGAATGCATTTCAAAATTACTTATTTGTCAATATGGATGTGAGTGTATGTATGCGTGCACGTGTATGTACATATATATTATAGATGTTTTCGATCTAATTTGGATTCTTAGCAATCAAATTAGAATTTTTCAATTGGTGCTCAAGCCTTGAAAAAAAAAAGAGTTAAACTACATCAGCCGTAAGGGAATACATGTATATTTTATCTAACTCGTCCAGTAGAACCCACCAATTGATAT
>NC_042998.1:29559248-29566748 GCF_006345805.1 Octopus sinensis
TTTATATCACCATAACACACTCACGCATACGCACACATACATTACTCCCAATATACGCACCTCCAGCCGTGCATAAACAATATTCTCCGATCTATGTACGTGCACTGCATTCTAACGTCTCTCATACAACATGGTGGTGCGCTTGGTACTCAACAATTCACCTATTTTCTTCTCACAGGTTACTCTTCAAATCGTTCTTTCCTAAGCTCTCTTCTTCCTTTTGATGAAGAGAAGCATTACGTTCCTTTCTCTTTCCATTTTCTGTTTTGCTGTAGGAGCTGTTGTTGTTGTTGTTGTTGTTGAGCGAAGCGGTCTTCGTCCCAGTAGTGGGAGAAGTTCGAAACGTGATCCTTTTGCTATTCGTAAGACCCGCAGAAGAGAAAGCAGGTCAACCCCCCCGTCACCGAGAGCATCGACGGATGGATGAATGCGCATTCAGGCTCAGCGGTTGCGTAGGAAGTCGGGGGGGGGGCATGAAACAGGAAGAAAGAGTGTAAGAGAAAGTTGGAGCGAAAGAGTACAACAGGGGTCGTCACACTCCCACCCACTGCCGGAGCCTCGTGGAGCTTTGGGTGTTTTCGCTCAATAAACACACACAACGCCCGGTCTGGGAATCGAAACCGCGATCCCCCGACCGCGACCCGCTGCCCTCACCATTAGGCCATTGCGCCTCCTGCTTGTAGGAGCTCTAACACTGCGGTCAGTTTATGTTTCTTTATTACCCACGAGGGGCCAAACATAGAGGGGACAAACAAGGACAGACAAACGGATTAAGTCGATTACATCGACCCCCAGTGCGTAACTTGTACTTAATTTATCGACCCCGAAAGGATGAAAGGCAAAGTCGACCTCGGCGGAATTTGAACTCAGAACGTAACGGCAGAGAAATATGGCTACGCATTTCGCCCGGCGTGCTAACGATTCTGCCAGCTCGCCGCCTTCACTGCGGTCAGTTTAGCATTTCTGCTGTGACTGTTGATGCGTTTCGCTGCTTTTCACAAGTCCATGTTTTTTTGCAGCACCATCAAATGAGAAGCTTTTTGCAGTGCTTTTACTGTTGCTGTCGTTGTTGTTATTGTTCTTGTTATTACTGATGCTGTTGCTCCTATCAAAATTTCTTGTTAATTGGTAAGTGTTGGTTGTAATAAATTATGTCTTGTCTCTTGCTCTCCCTGTATAGCGCATCATCAATGTTGTTTCTCTTGCTATTGCCACTGTCGTTCCTGCTGTTTTTGTTGTTGTTATTGCTGGTGCTGCTGCTGCGGTTTTTTGTTGTTGTTGCAGTTTTCTTCTTCTTCTTCTTCCTTCTTCTTCTTCTTCTCCTCTTCCTCCTCTTCCTCCACCTCCTCCACCTCCTCCTCTTCTTTTTCTTCCTTCTTCTCCTCTTCCTCCTCCTCTCCTTTCTCTCTTCCTCTTCTTCCTCTCCGTCCTCCTCCTCTTATTCTTCCTCTTCTTCCTCTCCGTCCTCCTCCTCTTATTCTTCCTCTTCTTCATCTCCTCCCTCTTCCTCTTCCTTCTCCTCCTTCTCTTCCCCCTATTCTTCATCTTCTCCTCTCTGTTCCTTCTCTTTTGCCTTCCTCTTTTTCCTTTCCTCTTCTTCTCCTTCATCCTCCTCCTATTCTCCTTCATCCTCCTCCTCTTCTGCCGCCTCATGCTCCTCCCTTCTTCCTCGCCTTCTTCCTCATATTTATCTTCCCCCTCTTCTTCCTCTCCTTCCTCCTATTCTTCCTCTTCTTCTAATCAGGACTCGCGCCATTAGCCACAAAGAATAATCTCTAATTGGAGCCTACTCTAAGCTACTCTTCCTCTTCTTCCTCTCCGTCCTCCTCCTCTTATTCTTCCTCTTCTTCATCTCCTCCCTCTTCCTCTTCCTTCTCCTCCTTTTTCCCCCTATTCTTCATCTTCTCCTCTCTGTTCCTTCTCTTTTGCCTTCCTCTTTTTCCTTTCCTCTTCTTCTCCTTCATCCTCCTCCTATTCTCCTTCATCCTCCTCCTCTTCTGCCGCCTCATGCTCCTCCCTTCTTCTTCGCCTTCTTCCTCATATTTATCTTCCCCCTCTTCTTCCTCTCCTTCCTCCTATTCTTCCTCTTCTTCTAATCAGGACTCGCGCCATTAGCCACAAAGAATAATCTCTAATTCGAGCCTACTCTAAGCTACTAAGAATGCGTGTGGCAACTTGAAGATCCACCCACCACACGCGATAGACTGGCGGTTCAACGGGCGCGAAAGCTACGTTGTTATCCTCATTCCGTAAACGCTGTCTTTTAACGAGAGAAAGAGCTGAACCATCCTGGGCTACAGAGGATTCGCAATCTAGACTAGGGTCTGAAAGTTTACCGTACCATAGTGGGTTACACCATGGTTCCTCTGCTTTGTGGCAAAAGTAGGACGAATGAGTGAGAGAAAGTTGTAGTGAAAGAGTACAGCGGGGTTTACCACCACCCTCCGCCGGAACCTCGTAGAGCTTAGGTGTTTTTGCTCAATAAACATTCACAATGCTCGGTCTGGGAATCGATACCACGTTCTTACGACCGCGATTCCGCTGCCCTAACCACTGGGCCATTGTGCCTCCACTGTTGCTGTTGTTGTTAGTGATGCTTGTTGCCTTTCGTGTTTCTTTCTAAGGCTGTGGTGTACTGGAAGATTTAACTGTGAAAATAATAATTTCACATTGAAAATAATCTTTTACTTTCTGCTTATGTTAACCGGTCGCAAAAACGAATGTATGGAAATATTCTTGGAAATTTTGCTCTGATTGAAAAGAATTTTCCTTTTCAAAATGTCACAAGGATCGAGTAGTAAATAGAAAGCGACCAGTTCCTTAAACTCCTGATCGACTTAATAGTACTTAATAAGTAAAATTCCACGGAAAGTTACGCCACTGAATAATATTATCATCATCATCGTTATTATTATTTTTTTTTCTTCTTTCAAATTTGCTTCCATTTCTTGCCGAATGTCTTCCCGACTCCTAGGGCAAAGAAACTCATAGTATACATTGGTAGGCCATTAAACTAAACTCAATAGTTCGTTCACTTTTTTTTAAGTTAAATTAAAATACATGGGTAGTAATAGTTCTCACATCGACTTATCATTATTATTATTATTATTATTATTATTATTAATAATAATAATAATAATAATAATAATAATAATAATAATAATAATAATAATAATAATGATAATAATAATAATGATCATAATAATAATAATGATAATAATAATGCCCTGATGCAGTACCGGACAGTGGCTCTCATGGTTTCTGATCTGAACTGATTGAAACTGTTATTATTCACATTGTTCTGTCTTGGTATAAAAGATGAGCTACAGCAAATATTCTGCTCAATACCACAGATTTGCTTTCAGTTGTTTGACCTTAACCAGTTGAGCATGTCCCTTAGTGGCTGACGATATGTGCATCTCTGCTCACAAGCAGAAGTAGTGGGGGAGCATCATAGCCATGTGTTGAAAAGAATTCTTGGAGGTTTGGAAAATTCACCTTTGGAAACATGGGTGGTTCGTTCAACATCCTTAAACAACCCTTATTCAGGGACTTTTTGAGCGGGATGGGTTACTCGATCTGAAGAAAATTCTAACTGGGTCCCACCTGCAATGCCATGCACTTCTTTATCTTGATATGAGATCACAATGCCGCGCACATTTGGTTGTGATGCATGTGCCTGGCGTACCCTTATCAGACGGGTAGTCGTGATGGGTATACTGGGCTTCGTATATTTTACCCCAGTGTCACTTTGATGGCATGCACTGCTCTCTCACTCAATAATAATAATGATAATAATAATAATAATAATAATAATAATATAATAATAATAATAATAATAATAATAATAATAATAATAAGGAAGAGCTCTGCGCTGAATAACAACATGGATGTGTTACATCGGGCTCTCCATTCTAAAACAAATATAATCTAATAACATCAGTGTTGAAAGACTTGAAGGAAGATGCCTTTTAACGAAGACAATCACAAAAACGAAATTTTACTGCCATACGAGGCACAGTTTCTCCCATGCACAATGTCTTAGTGAAACATGTCCGAAAGACTAATGCGAAATCAACATCGGAAAGTTTACAAATTATAGAATATAAGTGGGACAAAACAGTAAGTACGCAAATTGATTAATTACGCATACGTTCGAATATCTACACAATCATATATGCATTTTAATACCCATGGGACTACACATACATCCCAATGTTTACACAACTACGTGAAATTTATAGGACTCACACACGCATAAGAAAGCATGTGTCACAAACGAAGCAAAAAGAAAAAAAAAAATTTTTTTTATTTCATTTTTAATTTTTCGAACTAACACAGACTGAGTGAATAATTCATAAGTTTAAAAACACCACACACAGAAAAAAACTTAGCCCGGAGATAAATCTATCAACAAAAAAACTTACAGACGAATACAAATCTGTTAGCCTTAAGAAGCTACGCTACAAGCAATATTTTCATTCAGAGAACTCGGAGGCAGTGTTCTCTCAAGAAATTAACCATAAACAGGCAGATCCGTTTCCTAATGTCAACGTCCAAGTTCGTCATGCCCCAATGATAATAATGCAAAATACAAACTGGATCGGTCGTCACCCGCATAAACATTATATTGAAAGACTTCAGACAAAAATCATGCTTTTTCATTGATATGACTGTCCCAATCGGCATAAATGTATCTGTGAAGACCTACCAAAAACTGAGTAAGTATAAAGATCTTGAAATAAAAATTGGCAAAATGTGGAGATTCAAGACTAAAGCAATACCTGTCGTTATAGGTGCTCAAGGAATGATTGTAAAAGGGATTGATTCCTACCTAGCTGAGATACCAGGAAACCCCCAAAATGGCAGAAATTCAAAAGATAGTGCTCATGGAAACTACCCATATCCTATGAAAATTACTGTCTATGTAATCTCAAGTTTTAAAACAAATTTATAATTTTCTTACGTTTTCTTAAATATTCTCTAGAACATTACTTTGTGAAAAACAAAATATATGACACCCTAGGAGTAATACCAACTTGAACTACTAACTTATTGTTTCTTGAGGTCTCTGGGTGAGATTTGGAGCCAACTTGTACAAATACAAAGCAAAAGTCAAACATATAATAATAATAATATAATAATAATAATAATAATAATAATAAGATGGGCTACAGCAAATATTCTGCTCAATACCACAGATTTGCTTGTCAGTTGTTTGACCTTAACCAGTTGAGCATGTCCCTTAGTGGCTGACGATATGTGCATCTCTGATCACGAGCAGAAGTAGTGGGGGAGCATCATAGCCATGTGTTGAGAAGGATTCTTTGGGGTTTGAATAATTCACCTCTGGAAACATGGGTGTTTCGTTCAACGTCCTTAAACAACCCTTATTCAGGGACCTTTTGAACGGGATGGGTTACTCGATCTGAAGAAAATTCTAACTGGGCTCCACCTGCAAGGTCATATGCTGCTTATCTTGATATGAGATCACCATGTCGCGCACATATGGTTGTGATGCATGTGCCTGGTGTACCCTTATCAGACGGGTAGTCATGATGGGTATACTGGGCTTCGTATATTTTACCCCAGTGTCACTTTGATGGCATGCTCTGCTCGCTCACTCAATAATAATAATAATAATAATAATAATGATATGACTGTCCCAATCGATATAAACGTATCTGTCAAGAACTACCAAAAACTGAGCAAATATAAAGATCTTGAAATAGAAATCAGCAAAATGTGGAAGCTGAAGACTAAAACAATACCTGTTGTCATAGGTGCCCTGGGAATGATAGCGAAAAGGACTGATTGCTACCTAACTCAGATACCAGGAAACCCCAAAATGGCAGAAATTCAAAAGATAGTGCTCATGGGAACTGCTCATATCCTACGCAAAATACTCTCTATGTAATCCCAAGGTTTAAAACAAACTCTTTTTTTTATTTATTTATTTATTTATTTTTTCCTAATTTTATTTTTATGTATTAGACATTCACTAGTACAACACAAAAAAAAACCCCAAATATATGGCACAGAACTTACAACCTGTTGTCTCTTGAGGTCTCTGGGTGAGACTTGGAGCCAACTTGTACAGACATAAAGCAAAAGTCAAACATAGAATAATAATAATAATAATAATAATAATAATAATATAATAATAATAATAATAATGCCAACTTGTACAGACATAAAGCAAAAGTCAAACATAGAATAATAATAATAATAATAATAATAATAATTATAATAATAATAATAATAATAATAATAATAATAATAATAATAATAATAAGTCTTGGTATAAAAGATGGGCTACAGCAAATATTCTGCTCAATACCACAGATTTGCTTGTCAGTTGTTTGACTTTAACCAGTTGAGCATGTCCCTTAGTGGCTGACGATATGTGCATCTCTGATCACGTGCAGAAGTAGTGGGGGAGCATCATGGCCATGTGTTGGGGGGGATTCTTTGGGGTTTGAATAATTCACCTCTGGAAACATGGGTGGTTCTTTCAACATCCTTAAACAACCCTTATTCAGAGACCTTTTGAGCGGGATGGGCTACTCAACCTGAAGAAAATTCTAACTGGGCCCCACCTGCAAGGTCATGTGCTGTTTATCTTGATATGAGATCACCATGTCGCGCACATATGGTTGTGATGCATGTGCCTGGTTTACCTTTATCAGACAGGTAGTCATGATGGGTATATTGGGCTTCGTATATTTTACCCCAGTGTCACTTTGATGGCATGCACTGCTCTCTCACTCAATAATAATAATAATAATAATAATAATAATGAATTGTGTTGTCTTGGTATAAAAGATGAGCTACAGCAAATATTCTGCTCAATACCATAGATTTGCTTTCAGTTGTTTGACCATAACCAGTTGAGCATGTCCCTTAGTGGCTGACAATATGTGCATCTTTGATCACGAGCAGAAGTAGTGGGGGAGCATCATAACCGTGAGTTGAAAGGAAATCTTTGGAGGCTTGAATAATTCACCTCTGGAAACATGGGTGCTTCTTTCAACCCCCTTAAACAATACTTATTCAGGGACCTTTTGAGCGGGATGGACTACTCGACCAGAAGAAAATTCTAACTGGGCTCCATCTGCAAGGTCATGCGCTGTTTATCTTGATATGAGATCACCATGCCGCGCACATATGGCTGTGATGCATGTGCCTGGCGTACCCTTATCAGACGGGTATTCATGATGGGTATATTGGGCTTCGTATATTTTACCCCAGTACCACTTTGATGGCATGCACTGCTATCTCACTCAATAATAATAATAATAATAATAATAATAATAATAATAATAATAATAATAATAATAATAATAACGTATTTTAATTTAACTTTAAAAAAAAAACTATTACTACCCATGTATTCTAATTTAACTTTAAGAAAAAAAAATGAACGATCTATTGAGTTTAGTTTAATGGCCTACCAATATATACTATGAGTTTCTTTGCCCTAGGAGTCGGGAAGACACT
>NC_042998.1:29571748-29621748 GCF_006345805.1 Octopus sinensis
ATTGCGCCTCACAGATTCAATAAACCAATGGTAAGAGGCATTTCAGCTGCAGGGATTCCTTCACATTCACTAATACATTTTGACGAGGAACATATTATCCAATGCGCCATTCAATTTAGATATGTCGCGATATAAATTTCAGAGACACTTCACTTTAGATCGTTGAATATTTGAGAAGTTTCCTCCATTTCTTTTAAAATCCTGATCCAGTTCCCTATTTCTGACATATTATATTACTTACCTAGTAGTACATTCTAGAAACATTTATAATGAGGTGTCGGTGATTTAATATGATTATTTTAATGCAGTTTATGTTTTATTTTGAAAATGAAGCATTTATCATATTATAGAAATGAAGCACAATTTAACCAGAGGTTTTTGTATTCTTTTTACGCCTCATTCGCATTATGAACGATTCGTCATGGGTTTTTTTTCCTAATTAAGTAAATATTTCCCGGTAATTGCTCCTCAATCACCATGAGATCTTCAAATAAAAACTTAAACATAATAAGCCAGAGATAAAAACAGTTGCTCCTTCAAATAGTTAAACAAAACATTCCATTTTAAGCAGCTGTTGTTCCATTTGCTGGAAAACCAGATTATATTTACTCTATGAGCTCTCACACACACACACACACACACACATACACACACACTTTCTCTCTTACAAACCACCCTCAAATGGTTTTAATAAATGGATGGACATACTGGATAATGTTGGCTGAAATACAACTCTACATGAAAACACAAGTTGTTAATGGCTAGAATACACTTAATCATAGACTTGCAATATCAAGACAAGCAATTTGCTAAACAACAGCTGCAGCTTTTTTAAAACAAAATTTATCGCAAATGGATACAAAATTGACAAATTCATATTACACACGGTGGATTCGTAGAAACAGGAAAGAGACAGAAAATGCTTTGAGGTATGTTTCCAGCACTTTACGGTCTTAGTTCGAATTCTAACGAGATGAACTATGCCATACATATCTACTGGGATCATTAAAGTACAATACCAGTCACGTACTGAGGTCGACGTAATCGACTAACACCCTTTGATCACATGTTGCTGGCCATCATAGGCGAAAAGTCAGTAGACTCGTTTCGCCTTTAGAAATAATACTTTCAGATATTTCTTGCGATTGTTTACATTCTGAATTCAAATTTCGACAAGCGGAACTTTGCCTTTCATATTTCTCGGGCCAATAACATAGAGCACTGTTAAAGTACAGCGAAGGTAATATCAACTTGAGCTTTCAAGGCGGCGTGCTGGCAGAAACGCTAGCACACCGGGCGAAATGCTTAACAGTATTTCGTCTGTCTTTAAGTTCTGTTTTCAAATTCCGCCCAGGTCGACTTTGCCTTCCATCCTTTCGGTATCGTTTAAATAAGTACCAGTTACGCACTGGGGTCGATATAATCGACTTAATCCGTTAGTCTGTCCTTGTTTGTCCTCTCAGTGTTTAGCCCCCTGTGGGTAGTAAAGAAATAACTATTTCGTCTGTCTTTCACGCCGGGTGAAATGCTTAACAGTATTTCGTCTGTCTTTAAGTTCTGTTTTCAAATTCCGCCAAGGTCGACATTACCTTTCATCCTTTCGGGGTCGGTTAAATAAGTACCAGTTACGCACTGGGGTCGATATAATTGACTTAATCCGTTAGTCTGTCCTTGTTTGACCTCTCAGTGTTTAGCCCTGTGGGTAGTAAAGAAATAACTATTTCGTCTGTCTTTTACGCCGAGTGAAATGCTTAACACTATTTCGTCTGTCTTTAAGTTCTGTTTTCAAATTCCGCCGAGGTCGACATTACCTTTCATCCTTTCAGGGTCGATAAATTACGTACCAGTTACGCCCTGGGGCCGATGTAATTGAAATACGGCTGCGCATTTCGCCCGGCGTGCTAGCGATTCTGCCAGCTCGCCGCCTCATTGGCCAAATAATAATATCTGAATAAAACTCCTCACTGCCATAGATATTGACCTAATTTTCACTGAAGAAGCATGATAACCTTGAAGTATGTCAAGAGGTGTCCGCATTTGTACACCATTGCACCACATTTGTCTCACTTTTGAAACACCTTTCTCTTCTCGCTAACTTGATTGCTTTTTCTTTCTTTCACATCCACGTACGACAGCTGACAGAAGATATGAACTGTAAAGTAGAATATTTTTAGGGTAAGATAATGAAGGAGTCTCACAAGGAAAACAAGTATTCAGCCAGGGTCGAAGTCACAGATTTGTTTTTATGCAATATATATATATATATTATATATATATATATTATATATATATATATATATACATATATATATTAAAAATAGGGAAGGCCGGTTTATGCTATTACCTTAGATTTCCTGTCCATAAAGGGTTTAGCTTTATGGCGTATAGTCAGACACCAAAAACCTGTTGGTCAGTGATCTCTTAAAAGGTAATAATTTGGGATTATCTCCCTTTGCTACTGGCTATCGACTTCTGGATCTGCTGCTATCTCATGAGCTCCGAAAAGCTGGCAGTAACCTCTTGAAATGTAAACATGTCCCGAAAATCTCCGTTCTGGAGTTAAGGATGTTCCCTCGTTCAAGTGAGTCTTTTAAGATTCTCGCGCGTTCGGCTATGCATAACTTGCAACGCTTCGTCTCGTTGATGTTGGGACCTGGGTTCTCGGAGGAGTTTCCTTGAGATTGAGTATGGAATCCCATCATCTCTTAGTCGCCAGTCGTGGCTGGCCAGTGATGTTACGTATCTCCTTTCGGGAACTCATACGACGGACTTCTTTCAGGTTTTGCCTCCCAAGTCCATTCACAAGGCTTTGGTCGGTCCAACGCTATAGTAGAAAGCAACGAACCCGGAACCATGTGGTTGGGAAGCAAACTTCTGTCATCAACGCCACGCCTAGACAGAAAATGGTTTGAAATGTTTACATTCTGTCTTGAAGTGTGTGATTTTTTGGTCACATTTTCCTTCCTGGAGTTTACCATATTTTGGTATAATACGTTTTTTACTTTTTATTTCTTCCGATTTATTATAATTACCAAATATCTTTTATCTCATATTTATTTAATGTTTCCGTTTTTGTCTCAAAATTAAAACCAAAACAACTTGAAACAAGTGATAGCTTCACTGTAAAATAACCAGCCTTATAGTACGAGTTCCAAATAGTTTATCCTTCACAGATCTCTGTTGTTGAATCTGAAAGCATTGTTTGAATCACTTGGTATTGAGAAAGATTTTCCCTTTTGTTTAAAATCGAATATTGGTAAAGGACAAGTCTAAAGTTAAGTGAAGCTATTCAAAGTACAATGGTAAGCTTCAATATTACCAGGAAAACATTGTTTTTCCCGTGGGGAATATAAAGTCGAAAAATATTAATAGAAAATTAGAAACTGACTACCTTTGACACAGATACCGTAAATTACTGCAAGAACGGAAGAGAAAAATATATGTGATATAAATAAGTTGGAAGATGGTAAAATAGATAGAGAAGACATAAAATCTGTATCGTTTGCTGTAAGAACGAACAGCATTTTGTGCCAAACATTTCCATTCGCTTTTGTACATTCTTTCAATATCTACAACGCAAAGGGCATCAGCAATGCCGATATCTGTATGCCTAACCCTAATCCTACAACTGGAAATAATTAAAATTTCTGATCGCTTTCTACGATAAAGTTAATCTAGAAATCTATTTCCACTGAAGGCTAAAGAGTAAAACTTTGATTTTTCCGTACGCATTAATTGATATTTTAGAAAATAGATAAATAGTGTGGCTGTGTGGTAAGTAGCTTGTTTACCAGCCACATGGTTCCGGGTTCAGTCCCACTGCGTGGCACCTTGGGCAAGTGTCTTCTACTATAGCCTCGGGCCGACCAAAACCTTGTGAGTGGATTTGGTAGACGAAAACTGAAAGAAGCCCGTCGTATATATATATATATATATATATATATATATATATATATATATGTGCGTGTATGTTTGTGTGTCTGTGGTTGTCCCCCTAGCATTGCTTGACAACCGATGCTGGTGTGTTTATGTCCCCGTCACTTAGCGGTTAGGCAAAAGAAACCGATAGAATAAGTACTGGGCTTACAAAGAATAAGTCCCGGGGTCGAGTTGCTCGATTAAAGGCGGTGTCCCAGCATGGCCGCAGTCAAAATGACTGAAATAAGTAAAAAGAAAAGAAGAAAGAGAAAGTGTGTGGTGTTCTTGCCACATGAGCTACGCAATACACTTAATTACCTTCACATGAAAAAATCGACCCGGATGAATCTAATCTCTTTCCGCTCAAGGGTATTTATCAGAAATAAATGCAAACAATTGATTCGAGCTTAGGCTTTCGATTAAATGTCTTACACGATCCTTTATAGGAAATAAGCTTTTATTAGTTTTTGAGACCCGCTACATATGAAAGACAAAGATGAGACACGTAGAATTTGAATTGACCAAAATCAAACAGAGTGAGAAATTTAGTGCGGCGCTTTAGCAGTATTCCTTATTGTAAATGATAATCTATCTATCTAGCTCTCTATGTATGTACATATACATATATTTCTTTACTATCCACAAGGGGCTAAACATAGAAGGGACAAACAAGGATAGAGAAAGGGATTAAGTCGATTACATCGACCCAGTGCAAAACTGGTACTTTATTTATCGACCCCGAGTTGATGAAAAGCAAAGCCGACCTCGGCGGAATTTGAACTCACAACGTAACGCAGACGAAATACCACTAAGTATTTCGCCCGGTGTGCTAACGTTTCTGCCAGCTCGCCGCCTGTACATATATGTATGTATATATATATATGCATCTATTTATATATTATTTATATTATTATATGATCGAACGCCACGCATCCTTTTCCAAGTAAATTTTATCTTAATAAGTACGATGCGCACTCTTTTATCTCTTCTCTGTCTATCTCTCTCCCTCTCTTGCTCTTCATCCTTTCTGGTTTTCTCTCCCATCCTTCCCTATTCTTCTCCTCTGTTCTTCACCGTCCCCTTTACGTTTTAAGTTCAAATCCCAACGATGTCGACTTTGCCTTTTATCTTTTCTGGATCGATAAATTAAGTACCAGTTGCGTACTGGGGTCGATCTGCTCGACTGGTCTCCTCCCCAAAAATTTCGTGCCTTGTACCTAGAATAAAGAAAGAATAATAGAACAACGAAGTAAATTTTATTTAAAGGAATTTTTAAAGTGAATTTTACAAAAGTAGTGTTGGGAAATGTAACATAATCTATTCCGGATCTTTTCGGTTTGAACGGCAGTTTTTTTCTAGCGGTGTCCTATGAAATTGTCACCCATAATTATGACCCTAGTATCGATCTATTGCATTTCAATCTGTTTTAGGGTTAGGGTTAGCGGTGGGGAAGGGTATCTTTTTTCTTCACAAATGTAAATAAACCCAATCTGTTTCTTAAACGATGGACATATACATACGGCACAGAATGTTTTCACCTCACTAGACGGTCATTGATTGGTTGAAAATGCCGAAATTCAAGAAATTAAAGACCAAATATTTTACAAACTATAGAATTTTCTCAATAAAGCCAAGAGAAAAAGATGTTTTATAAACACATTCTACCAGTATACGAAGTTTAAAATGTTTTTAGTTACCTAGAAATTATGTTAAAAACTGCCGTTCAAACCGAAAAGATCCCTATTCCCAGCATGTGACAGCCTCTTGAGAATTTACGAACTTTTAAGTGCCGGGTCAAGTTTTCTAAATGTTCGGGCAGACGATTAATTTCATCGTAGTCCCGAGGAACACTAAAAATATACAATTGATGTTACGAAAATTCAAAGGACATTAAACATAAGAAACAAATGGAGATTAAAACGATTGCAGAAAATAAAGTAGATGATTTCGCCACATACGTTCGCTTGAGTCCATGTGTCATAAGGTGACCCTAAATAGAATAAACGTTTACGGAAATTAGTTTGTGTTATCGTTTGACAATCTCGTCTAAGCGATATTCGACGGTGATTTTATCACCGCAGGAAAACGGATAAATCCAGTGATTTCAACAAACTTTTTAAAATTCTCGTGTCAATCGTACGATGAAATATGTCAGGGTTTAACACAAAGGTTAGAGTTTAATGTGTGTGTGTGTGTGTGTGTGTGTGTGTGTGTATGTGTGCGTGCGTGTATGCGTGAGTGTTTGTGTGTAAGGCGTTTGTGTACGTGACTATGTATATACATGCTTACTCTTTCACTTTTCAACTTGGGTTCAGTTATTTGACTGCGGCCATGCTGGTGCACCGACTTAAAATGTGGTTTTCTTCGTCGAAGAAATCGACTCCAGCACTTAATCTTTGTAAAGCCTGGTACTATTCGCCGGTCTCTGTGGGAAGTAAACACACCAGCACAGGTGCTAAGCGTTGGTGGAGGGACACACACACACACCACACACACACACACAACACACACACACACACACATAAATATAACTATATACTTAAATATGTATACATATATTATATACACACACATATACATACGTCTAAACATACACATCTCTGCATACGTAAATGCATATATATATATATATATATATATATATATATATATATATATATATATATATATATATATATATGTATGTATGTATGTAGTATGTATGTATGCATGTATGTATGTATGTATGTATGTATGTATGTATGTATGTATACGACGGGTTCCTCTCAGTCTCCGTCTACCAAATCCACTCACAAGGTTTTGGTCGGCCCCGAGGCTCTAGTAAGAAAACACTCAGCCAAAGTGCCACGTTATGGAACTGAACCTGGAACCATGTGTTTGGGAAGCAGCGTAAGATAACTTCATTCAGCAGGATTGTTTTTTTTTATCCACCGCACATACCTGCGGTTTAGCAATGACATCTTAAATTGCATTCGGACTGAATCAAGCGTATTGTTATTTATCATGCATCTGGAGGAACTGTTTCGAAGTTCGTGAGGAAGAAAGTATATTTCCGCAAGAGGATCGTTCCTTTTGTTTAAAATTGAAATAGAGGCACAAATAACATGTTTCTTGTATATTGATTCAGTTGCAGTTTATCTGTTTGCTATTTTTTCGAAGAGTCTTGCGAAACCTGTGACAGTTCGATAAATAATTTATTTTTCATGGTTTCACATCACTTTTTTTTTGTGGTAATTCATACAGTGTAGCATGAAATTCGCAAATAACTGTTATTTGTTACAACATGATATTGACTACTTGTTAGTAGTACATTGTTAAATTTCCCCTTTTTTTTCTCAGGGCATAAAGAGTGTTTACTCGTACTCAATTTACGACCATCAAAACATACCGCATATACATGGAAATTTCTCGTTGAGTTTGTGTTGAGGTGTGAAAGGGAGAATTGGGAGGTGAAAGATATAAGAATGAGCGATGAATTCGTGGAAAATATGGAGGAGGGTTTCGGAGTAAGAATGGATATGGATGGTCTTCGTATTGGGAATGAACATTCAGGTGACAGTGAAAACAAAAGGACAGGTAAGTGATGCTGGCGGAGGGGGCCGTTAGCATCGCTTTCATATTATCATTTTTTTCATTTTAATATTCATTTGCTCATAAATTTAATCATATTGTTCTATGTCCCCCATGTTTTGTTATGTCCGCCATTCTTCGTAGCCCCTGGTGGGTAATAAAGAAATTACATGGAAATTTCTCGTTCCTCCATTTTTAATTAGCATTACAATAAAACCATCTCCGGAATTGCATGATAATATACAAAACGCTTTATGAGTTAGAAATACGTTTTCATAAGAATTAGATTTTGAGATGATCCCCAGTTACATTTATTTATTCCTTTATCTGTTCCTTTTGATTTCAATGCAGCTAAACCACAGGATTTCTGAACGAGTGTTATTTCACAGATTCTAATGAGGAGGCTGAATTGCGCTGGCATTTATGCAATATACGATGTGTTCATCACCGACAGTGTACAAAATCATAGGATCTTTTCGGTTTGAACAGCAGTTTTTAACATAATTTCTAGGTAACTAAACAATTTTAAACTTCGTACACTGGTAGAATGTGTTTATAAAACATCTTTTTCTCTTGGCTTTTGAGATGATCACCAGTTACATTTATTTATTCCTTTATCTGTTCCTTTTGATTTCAATGCAGCTAAACCACAAGATATCAGAACGAGTGTTATTTCACAGATTCTAATGAGGAGGCTGAATTGCGCTGGCATTTATGCAATATACGATATATTCATCACCGACAGTGTACAAAATCATAGGATCTTTTCGGTTTGAACGGCAGTTTTTAACATGATTTCTAGGTAACTAAAAAATTTTTAAATTCGTATACTGGTAGAATGTGTTTATAAAACATCTTTTTCTCTTGGCTTTATTGAGAAAATTCTATAGTTTGTAAGATATTTGGTCTTTAATTTCTTGCATTTCGGCAATTTCAACCAATCAATGACCGTCTATTGAGGTGAAAACATTCTGTGCCGTATGAATATGTCCATCGTTTAAGAAACAGATTGGGTTTATTTACACTTGTGAAGAAAAAAGATACCCTTCCCAAACCCCTAAACCTAACCCTAGCTAACCCTAACCCTAAAATAGATTAAAATGCAATAGATCGATTCTAGGGTCATAATTATGGGTGTCAATTTCATATGACACCGCTAGAGAAAACTGCCGTTCAAACCGAAAAGATCCAAATCATGTTACTCTCTACTTATAAGGCGGCGAGTTTGTAGAGTCGTTAGCACGCCGGGAAAATGCTGAGCAGCATTTTAAAATGCCTGACTGCGAAGATGTTTGAAAATCGATGGAAGAATGTAGCACGGATGTCGATGTGGATGGAACCTCATGAATGCTACACAGGAGGTAATTCAAGTATCAGTGGCGAGGCGGGGCTCGCGGGGTCCGAATTAAACCCCTCCCCTCACTCCATCCGTAATGTCTTCCGGTCTGTCCTACCATTCGATTTTATTATATTTTCTTATTTTTGTAAAATTGTTAATGTCATCGTTTTTGTATAATCATTCGCTCATCTGACCCCAAAATCAGATTGTATTGTCCCCTCTTTGTTGGCTACCTGTGAGTAATAAAAAAAAAAATCAACATCACTCTCTATTTATATATTTTGAGCTCGAGTGATATTACCAGCGAGAAACAGCAGACAATAGAAATAGCAGCATCATTCAGGAATTGATTGAAGTTGTGTGAATTCGGACTTATTACCTCCGCCAAGGAAAGAGGTTATGTTGTCATCGGCGTTGATTTGTCCGTCTGTCCGACTTTGTGCAAAATAACTCAAGAAGTTGAGAACCGTATTTGATGAAACTTGCATGACAAGTTGGTAATGACACGAGGAACAAATGATGAAATTTTGGTAGGGATCCGGGAATTTTTATGGAAGGAATTTTCATTTGTTATATTTACTTTACGTGAAGTATTGTTACATTCTTTGATTATCGCCCTTGAAAACACGTTCATCGTTTCCACGTAACCTGTGGTGGCGCTGCTGTTTCCAAAGTTTATTTTACTCTTTCACAAAGCCCAGTGATGAAAGAGGCCTCTGTGTAGTGGCTTTTTCTGCTAGAAATAGCAGCCGAACCTTCCTCAAACCATACTCTATTAGTAATTTTACTTGTTCTGTGTGTTTTAGGTAATTGTTTATTTTTAGTTGGGATCTTTTCAATATCGTGGCCAGGACCCCAGATCTTTCTAGTTAACTAAATAATTTGAAACTTCGTATACTCATAGAGTGTCTCAAAACAAGACACCAATTGGAACTAGTTTATTTGAGAAAAATCTATTTTATGACTTTAATCGTAGATTAAAACTGCGAATTTTAGCCAATCATATTGTCTGTATTTATGTGAACTTATTATCTGCGTAGTGTTATCTGTGACGTGGAAAGCAATTTGTCAAAATGTAAACATTGGCTTGGCTCATCGTAATCGTACGCAGTTTTTCAGTTCCCTAGAATTATATTTGAAACAAAATAAAAAGAAAAAGATTCATACGCATAAATATCCATCCTTAGACATCAGAAAGATTAGAAATGCAACAAAAATTTAAAATACCGGATTTTTACCTTTTGAACTTCGTGGAGTATATATAAAATTTGTGTAGATCCTGAGTATATATAAAATGAGTGTTTAAATTATTTTTCATTGTTTGCCTTGGTTATGCTTATATTTATTTTTATACACACACACACACATGTATACAAACATATGCATATATATATATATATATACACCTATACACACATATTCTAATGCATATGCATATATGTGTATATATTTATAATGTGTGTGTATTATAGATGCATGAATTATATATATTTATAAAAGATGTTTACATACAATATATATATATGTTATATACATCTACATGTATATGTATGTATGAATATATAAGTACCACAGAATTTGAATCAAACTGTTTTGATCCATACATACATACACACACACACATACATACATACATACACACATACTAAAATTACATCGTTGGAGCAGTAATTTATTTATGTATTTTTTGTTATACAATTTATTTTTAAGCTGAATCCCTATCCTGCCATTAACCCCTTTCTTATAAAATTGTTGAAGAATCTGGGGTGTAGGAATTGGGACAGTATTGGAACTTTTAACTTCTTGCTCTCTATCTTATGATCTCCGAAATTTAAGAATCTTGTGTTAACTGGGCTCTTATTATTTACTCTGACTCTGCCACCACCTCAATGCAAAGACTATCAATATCAGAATCATCTTCACAACTACCACTACAACCATTACTACAACCTCCAATGCCACCACCCCAACCCCAAGACCAGGGGTGGGTCAATATAGTTGACATTATTTCCTCCTATAAAATTTTTGGCTATGTACCTTTGTTAAAAATTTATTTGTATTAATATAAAGTGCGAGCAAGAGAACCTGTAGGCTTTCCTAAACTGTTAATGTGAATGTAGATGATGTCTTTTTTCAACTTGTGTAAATTAATTTCTGATGAGAATGTGATTCCATGTAGAAGCTGCCATTCTGGAGATAAATGATTGGCTAAAATATTTAGTAAAAGGGTTCTAGCTGTGAGACATGTTAAAGATGATGATAGTGGGTGTTAGGATTTTTTTTCCCATGTTTTATTTGAACAATTTGGCTGGATAAAGGGGGCTGTGGTTGAAAGATTTGCTTCACACCCATGGGTTTCTGGTTGTCTACTGTAGGTTAGGTTCAATGTCATGTGAGTCAAATTGGGAGAATGATTCTATGAAGAAGCCCGCGTGTATGTGTGTGTGTTCATTTGACATGTTTACTGCTCTAGTATACTAGGCTATCAAAGGTTACTTTCAATGAACAGGCATCGTTAAAATGGGACGCTGCCCTATGTTTGAAATTATCTCTAATATTGATAGGATCAATGAAAGACACCCAAAGACAGTGCCTGAGCATGGCCATAGCACACTGACTGAAATTAATAAAAGAAGAAACAATTCTAGGTTTCAAACATTTTTTAATGATAAACATCCAAATGTAAAGACAATGTTAAATGACTTTTCTCGGTGTAATTGTATGCATACATGCATAAATGGAATTCCTTCTAAGTAGAAGTTCACCCGAAACAAAAGTCATGGAAATTATTAGGATGAATATTCTTTGGGTGGGAGATCAGAATAAATAAAAGAATGCAAGTGAATGTGTCATGTAAAGTGGGATGGGTGGGGGGTTGGTGAGGTGCACAGCTGCCTTCAGAAACAACAGTAAAAAATCTTTGGTTTCATAATGGTTGAATCATTCGCCCAAAACAATGAGATTTTTGTTTCTTTTTTAAGACATGTAATAGTAGATATGTAGTGGGGGAATACTTATATTGATAGGAATCATTAATTAACAAGAAAATAATTATACATACATACATATATATATATATATATACACACATATATATTTCAATCATATATACATATATCATATGTATATATACATATAAATATCATCAAATACATGTATGTATTTGAATATGTCTTGTTTGATTTACATGTTTTTCGAGTCAAGTATGTTTTAAATGAAAAAATGATTGAAGTATTCTTTCACAACCAGATGCCTTTCCTGTCATTAACACTTGACTGTGTTTTAAATAAGGAATCTCTTAATTACACATGTCTTGAAAGGCTTGAAGTAAGCAGACAATTTGTCAACCAGAGAAATGACAACAGCAAACCTTGTAGCTTGCAACTTTTATAGAGCACAAACATAAACAGATATACACACATATTATATAGATAGATTTATTACAGGTTCCATCTATCAAATTCACTCACAAGGATTTGGTCAATCTTGGCTATCATAATTGATACTTGGCGAAGTTGCCATGCACTGGGACTGAACTCAAAACCATATGTTTAAGAAGGGAACTACGTGCCTGTGCCTTCTATCAGTCTTTCTGTACATATGTATGCATGCATATATATATATATATATATATATATATATATATAAACACATATATAGTATGTAGATAGGGTTGTAATCGAAGCCGTGTCCTCGTGAAGCACACCTGTATATTCCAGTATGCCAATATTGTATGTAGATGTTATAATTGTGTGAGGTATGTATAAGAGTAGAAAAATATTGGAAAATAATATTTGCAGAGTAATTACGCATCAAAACAGTAGACTGGAAAATATTTTTAGTATTATTTATTCACCATTGCACATGTTTCATTTGCTAGTACGAGTTAGAATATTATACATGTAAGAGAAAATGATAAAATATCTCTATTAAAAAACTCCTCAGACAGCGAATCAATTATCAGATTGAATAAAAAATAAGCAACGTTTTGAACCATGAAGAATTTGTACCAGATTTTTGCAGGGTTTTGAATTTTTGTTAAACATTTTTTTGCAGTTGTCTGATAATACAATATAAACTTACCCAAATGCATCAATAATTAACATTTATATTTTTTTTTCCCATTCTTACAATCATCTGAAAGGGAACTGTGAAAGTGCGATATTTGAGCAGTTTTGCAATTCAACTTCAAAAAAGGATGTAAAGCAGCTAAAACTGTTCATGATATCAATGAAACATTTGTGGGGAAATGACCAGTGAGAGGTCAGCTTGAAAATGGTTTAACCCTTTAGTGTTTGCATTATTCTGCCAAATTAATCCTTTTTTATCAACATTGTTTTGAACTAATCATGCATTATCTTGTAGCTTTGAGATTTTGATGAGGTAGCTGTTAATTTTTTTAAACAATATTGTAGGGTTGGTGTGAGAGACCAGATATGGCTAGTTTGAACATAAAACAGGTAGAATATTTTTGGCCGGATATGGCCGGTTTAAATGCTAAAGGGTTAAATGATTTTACAGATTGTGAGCATTATGGACGCCCATCTGTCATCGATGACTGTCAAGTAGAGACTGTCATTGAGAAAGATCCATATAAAACCACTTGAGAACTGGCAAAAGAACTTCAAGTTAGTCAGAAAACTGCCTGCAACCATTTTCATGCAATCAGAAAATCAAAAAAGCTCGACAATTTGAATGAAAATCAGAAAATGCTTATTGCTTCTTCTCCGCAACCAGACCAATCCATTTCTTGACCATATTGTAACTTGCAATGAAAAGTGGATTCTGTACAATAAAAAACGTTCTTTGCAGTGGTTGGAGCAAAATGAAGCACCAAAACCTTCCCTAAACCCAAGCTCTTCAAAAAGAAGGTTATGGTGACTGCTTGGTGGTGTACTTTTGGAATCATCCATTATAACTTTTTGAAATCTGGAAAAAACATTACTGCAGAAACATATTGTCATGAAATTGCCAAAATGAAAGAAAAACGCTAATCCTCTGTCCCAGACTGGTCAACAGAAGAGGGCCAATCATTCTTCATAACAATGCTCGACCATAAATTTCACTAATGATGCTCCAAAAGTTGAAGGAACTTGGCTATGAATTTCTTCCCCACCCAGCTTATTCCCCAGACCTTTTTCCTACCGACTACCACTTTTTCAAGCACCTTGATGGTTTCCTGAAAGAGAAGGAGTTCAAAAATCAAACTGATGCTGAAACTGTGTTCAAGGAGTTCATCATCTCCAGAACTCCAGATTTTTATGTACCAGAATAAACAAACTTGTAACTCATTGGCACAAATGTGTTGATTGTAATGGTACTTACTTTGATGAATAAAATTTCCACATTGCTGAAATATTTGTGATGAATTTCATGTTTCAAAACGTTGCTTACTTTTTACTCAGCATGATAATACTCTCTAATTTTCTGTCTGAAGACTTTCTAACAGAAGATATCTTACATGTTTCTCTGTTAATACAATTTTGTAACCCCTATTAGTAAATGAAACATGTGTAATGGTGAATAAATAATACCAAAAATTTTTCTTATCTCCTGTTTTGATATATGTATATGTTATATTATATACAAGATATACTATATTATCATTAATTGATGGATGCAAAGAAATAAGAAACTTGAAGTAGTCAACTCCAAAATAGTTGGGGTAGGTAGAATGGGGAAGTAAATGTCAATAAGAACTAACTCAGTCTTGCCAAACAGATGCCAGGACCAAAATGATGATGATGATGATCAGGATATATATATATATATATATATTATATATATTATATACACACACACACACACGTATATATACATGTGTGTGTATATATATATATATATATATATATATATATATATATATATATGATAATATGGCGTAAAAGAAAGAAAATGGTAAATCTAGTTGAGTTCCTCATGAAGATAACATGGATGCCGCTCGAGCTCAAAAGATTGGCTGTTATGAAAACCTCCTAGAGGAATGTGAAGACACAGGCTGGAAAGCAGAGCATTTTTCAATCAAAGTTGGATGTAGAGGGTTTGTTGGACTCAGTGTGAAGTGACTATTGCCATCATTGACTTAATTCATCGCAAAGCAAATACCACTAGGAGTAATATCCAAACTACACTGGAAAAGGCAAACCACTGGATTTGGTTAGAAAGCAACAATGAGCAATGGCTAGAAGAATATTGAGTGAAACCTGATGACCAGTTGATCTAGCAAGCAGGGTCTCATTTCAGTGAGGGTGCCCAATGATGCTGTCAAGAGATAGGTCCCGAAATGGCAGGTATTCTCTCCTAATGGCCCCATAAACTTGCTAGCATCTGGTATGCAGAGCTTTCAACAGGTAACACTTGCATCTGCATGTTGTTTGCAAAAAAATATTTAAAATATATATTCGACCCTGTGCTTGAGGAAACCTATTGAGTCAAGTACATCAACATCAAAAATCAATGGAAATTGTAGTTGTGATCCCTGTGCCGGTGGCATGTCAAAAGCACCGTCCAGATGTAGCCAATGCCAGCGCCGCCTTCACTGGCTTCCATGCTGGTGGCATGTAAAACCACCAATCCAATCGTGGCCATTGCCAGCCTCACCTGGCACCTGTGCCAGTGGCACGTAAAAAGTACCCACTACACTCACGGAGTGGTTGGCATTATGAAGGGCATCCAGCTGTAGAAACACTGCCAGATCAGACTGGAGCCTGGTGCAGCCTTCTGGCTTCCCAGATCCCGGTTGAACCGTCCAACCCATGCTAGCATGGAAAACGGACATTAAACGATGGTGATGATATTCATGATCCGCATTATCATCACTTTTCTATGCTGGCATTAGTTGGGTAGAACTGAGCCAGTACCTCCACCTCCAATCCCAACTGAGTTGCAGGACTACATTTTGTTCATACTTTCTCTTTGCAACATAAGTTTCTGTGTCTGGATTTAACACCAACCACCTTACAAAAAATGTATTTGTGTGTGTGAGGGTGTAGTTAGTATAACAAGTAGGAGAAAAACTATTCAATAATATAGTAGGGGGTAACATATTTTAGTTGATCCAGTAGCATCATAGACAATGTCTTTGTGTTTGTCCCTATCCCAAATTAACAATTGGTGTTGTTTTGTTTATGTCCTTGCAACTTCACAGTTTAGCAAACGACACTGATAAATAACAAACTTAAAAATATGTAGTGGGCACAATTAGTTTCACTAAACCTTTCAAGGTGGTGCCACAGTTCAATAACTGAAACAAGTAAAAGAGGTAATGTATGAATGTGTATATATAAGAACTACACATACAAACCTATCTGTAGATAGAATAACAAAAAGAGAGGAGAGACACAGGCAGTAATAGAGAAGCTAGTTATATTAGTCAGCAATTGTTAGACTTTTTGAGAAAATCTAAAATATATAAGTTTAGTTGTATGTCTGTATCCAACAATGTATATTATTCTCAGACTTGCACATTATTTGAAATACAAAAAGGTCACAAATTTCCAGAACTTTCACATATATTGCTCAGATGAAACTTGGCTGAGTGACCCAAGTGTCTTATGTTCAGTAATCTTCCATTTATTAGACAAGACAAACATGTAAGCACTGAGGTGCGACTGGCACCTTTATTTATGATACAGAGAATGATGGATTTTAGTTCAAATAAGAATGCAATTATTTTGTTTAACATTGTTACAGTAGTTTGTTTTAATATTAAAAGTGATGTAATTCAATTTAAAAGATCTCTGATATCACTGTTAAAAACCAGTGTTCAATTCTTGTTTCATCTTAACTCCTTAACATTCAGATTGTTTATACACATTGCTTTGAATTAATCATGCATTACCTGTAGCCTTGAGATTTAATTGATCTGATTGCTTATTTTTAGATTGACTTTCTAGAGGCCAGGCCTGACCGGTTTGAACATAAAACAGGTAGAATATTTGGGCCAGATATGGCCGTTTTAAATGCTAAAAGGAGAAACATATCAATTAAAATCTTCCTTGCTACATGGAGAGGAAGCCACTCTGTCATGTGTTAACATCATCAGATGATCTAGTTCTTATTCCCAATGTTTCAATAATGTGAAGTGTCATCATGTAGTCAACATCATTTAACATCC
Organism: Octopus sinensis; assembly: GCF_006345805.1. Classification (NCBI taxonomy): domain Eukaryota; kingdom Metazoa; phylum Mollusca; class Cephalopoda; order Octopoda; family Octopodidae; genus Octopus; species Octopus sinensis. The sequence continues at coordinate 29,588,692 of NC_042998.1, forward strand.
ATGTTTCATGCTGGCATGGGTTGTACAGTTTGACGACGAAGAATTAATTGTTATGTCCAAATATACAATGAAACATCAATGCTTCATTGCATATATATAAGCAGATAAAAAAATCATAGTGACTGCCTGCAAGCGAGTATGACTTAGTAATGTATATCATGCTTTCACTCATTATTTTAAGTGTCTACATAGTTACAACAAGCAGATAGATACTCTACTGACCTTCTCACCTTTATCTCATAATTTTGTTGATCCAAACACCTGATTATAATTCAAGAAAGTAGTTATTTTACTCAGACTGTTCAAATTGATTATGTTTATTTACTTGGGGACATGACTATAAAAGAATTTAGCATCAAATTTGATTTCAACTTACATTTTCCACAGCTATTCTAACAACAGTGTAATAATACTTCTGTAACCTCTCGGAGGAAACATGACTCCTCCTTCACTCCTCTCCACCCTTCATTTATGGTTTGAGAATAATTCTATAATTGTTGTAAACTGGAATGGAACTTACTCTCTTTCTGCTCACATCCATTCTCCATTTAATGCTACTTGGTTTGCATCTTTTAGAGAGATAGATTAGATAAAATGGACTCAAAGACCAACTAGAAAGTGAAAGTAGTATCTAACTTAGGATGTCTCATAGATAGTGGTGGCAATGGTGTTGGAGGTGGTAGATGTGGTTATCATGGCAGTGGTGGTGGTGTGTAGTGTTGACAGTGGATGTGTATGATGGCAGCAATTATAGTGTTGGTGTTTTTGCAGAGGTGGTGGTGGTGGTGGTGGTGGCGGAAGTGGATGATGATGATAATGATGATGATAGAGGTAGTGGCATTGATTATGTTAGGATGTCTCAGTAGTGGTTGTGAAGATGATTCTGATATTGATAGTCTTTGCATTGAGGTGGTGGCAGAGTCAGAGTAAATAATAAGAGCCCAGTTAACACAAGATTCTTAAATTTTGGAGATCTTAAGATAGAGAGCAAGAAGTTAAATTCCTACACCCCAGATTCTTCAACTATTTTATAAGAAAGGGGTTAATGGCAGGTTGTATACCAAAAAATACATAAATAAATTACTGTTTTATTCTTTGGCAACACGTGTTTCATGAGGTACATCCTCGGGTTCCTAAACCACACCTTGTTTCCCTGGAACCCTCTCAAGATGCCACCCCAATCATCAAGCCCTGTTAGTGTGTGTGAAGAGACAGAGAGAGTAATGTGTGAAAGAGAGAGATAACTGAAATTTTTTACTCGGTGTATCATCATCATCATCATCATCATCGTTTAACGTCCGTTTTCCATGCTAGCATGGGTTGGACGGTTCAACCGGGATCTGGGAAGCCAGAAGGCTGCACCAGGCTCCAGTCTGATCTGGCAGTGTTTCTACAGCTGGATGCCCTTCATAATGCCAACCACTCCGTGAGTGTAGTGGGTACTTTTATGTGCCAGTGGCACAGGTGCCAGAGGGGTCTGGCATCGGCCACGTTCGGATGGTGCTTTTTATGTGTCACCGGCACAGGTATCACAACTACTGTTTCCATTGATATTTGGTTTGATGTTCATGTACATGCACTTGACTCAACAGGTCTCCTCAAGCACAGTGAGATGTTCCGGGATCCAAGGTACTTTGAATGGGCAGGGGGTATGCGGAACTGGTGCCGGAAGCATCACGGGTCTTAGTAGTCACAGCACATCTCTAGAGATCTCAGTCCTTCGCCATTGCCTCAGTGAGGCCCAACGCTCTGAGGTCATGCTTGCCTACCTCATCCCATGTCTTCCTGGGTCTACCTCTCCCCCTGATTCCTTCAACTGTTCGGGAGTGGCACTTCTTCACACATCTCTCCTCATCCATCCGCAGTACATGACCATACCATCGCAAGCGTCGCTCTTGCACACCGCATCTGATGCTTCTTATAATAATAATAATGAAATTATTGTATACAGTGCTCAGGTGCACCACAACTTGTCAGAAAGTGCATATAAAGTACATGCAGCAATGTAGAAATGTCTGGAAAGTGAACATGCTTGTGTGTGTATGGAGGGGAGAAAATCAAGTGTAGTGTTGGCGAATCTCAGGAAGCATGGAAGTTTTGAAGGATGCAGTGCTCCGACAACTAACAACCGATGCCGGCAGTTTGTTCAACGCTTCAGCAACTCTCAGCGTGAAAAAATGTTTCCTGAAGTCATGGGAGCTGTGCTGTTTTCTTACTTTGTAAATATGTCCACGGGTGTTAGATGGGTGGAGTTTGAAGAGGTGCTCAGAGTTATTGTTTGTGCGATGGTTGATAATTTTATGGGTGTCTGCCAAGTCAGCTGCCAGACGTCGGAGTTTTAATGTGTCCATGCCCATGGAAGTAAGGCGTTCAGGATATGGCAAATGCCTGATGGAGGGTATTCTTCTGGTTGCACGTCGCTGAACAGCTTCTAGACGATTGATGTCCTGGGCAAGATAAGGGTTCCAGACCGGTGATGCAAATTCCAGGTGAGGTTTTACCATAGCTATATAAAGCCGCAGATAGATAGCCGGAGAGCGGCTCACAAAGGATTTGGTGAGTGATGCCAAGACACCCTCAGCCTTCTTGACAATTTTAGCGATGTGTTTTGTCCAACGCAAATCACTGTCGACAATAACACCCAGGTCACGTTCACTTGAAGACTTTTTGAGACTAGTGTTGTGGAGGGAGTAGGTGGACGCTGGGTTTCTCCTCCCAAAATGCATGGTGGTACATTTGTCCACAGCCAGCTTGAGTTGCCAGTCCATGATCCACTGCTGCATTGTGTCCAGGTCTGCTTGCAATAGAGATCCATAGTGTACAGGATTTGACCTCTTTATTTGGAGGTACAGCTTGATGTCATCTGCATATTTCAGCACTGTGGCATTCTTTAAGTTGGCATCTATGTCATTAACATATGCAACAAATAAAAGAGGGCCAAGAACAGATCCCTGCGGCACACCAGATGTCATCTCATAGGGCGAAGAGTGCTGTCCTAGAACTGTGACAACCTCTTTTTCGGCCGAAAATAAAGGACTTTAACCAGTTATAGAGTTCGTCTCTTACACCCAACGCAGAAAGCTTCACCATAAGTCTTTTGTGTGGCACAGAGTTAAAAGCCTTAGCAAAGTCCAGGTAAACAACATCCACCCAGGATCCGCGATCAGTGATTTGGGTAACGTCCTCGAGAAACTCGATGAGTTGATTACAGCAGCTGGAGTTAGGAATAAATCCGAATTGTGACGGCTGGCTGAGGCTGTGAGAAGTTCCAGAGGGTTTCTCTGATACAGGATTCCATCAGTTTGGCGATGCAGCTAGTAAGACTGACGGGGCGATAGTTGACAGGCGATGTGCGGTCGCCTTTTTTTAACAGAGGGATGACACTGGCAGTTTTCCACTGTTCTGGAGTAACACCATTGTCGAGACAGAATTGGAAGAATAGAGAAAGTTGGCTTAGAAGAAAGTACCCACTGCGTTTGAGAAGTAGGTATGTAACACCATTGAGACCAGGAGAGGCATAATTGCGTTTATTCTTTAGGTGGCGTTGCAGCATTGCTGGTGTAAATCGCATAGAAGATATAGAGTCCGATGTCAGTGGTGATGATGATGGAACATTTTGGTCTTCGACAGTAAAGATGCCGGCATAGCATCCAGCAATGATTTCTGCACATTCTTCGGGATTGCCAGTAATCTGTCCTGTGTGGGGATTGCGAAGGGGACCAACAGGAGAGTGGGGTCTCTGCTTTGATTGCACATACTTCCAGAACCCTTTGCTGTCAGGGTTAGCTGCAATGCATTGTTCAAATTCAAGCACTGCCTTTTTTGTCACCTGCTTGAGGTGGTTGGCTGACCTATTGCGCTTTTTCCTGTTGCTCTCTGATTTATGCAATTTGTATTCCCGTTCAGCATTACGGCGTTCTTTCCTGGCAAGTCGGACTGCTGCAGTCTCCCAAATTGCACTATTGGGTGGTTTTTTGTGCTTGCGTGGTACTGATGCTGCACATGCTGCCCATATTGAATTCAGAATGTTCTGGAGTATAGTGTCCACATCTCCAGAGGCATAAAATTCGCGCCAGTTTGGGCGTTGCAGCTCAGTACAATAAGAGCTCCAGTTTGCTTTATTCCAGTCAAAGCGGGCAATCTGAAGATGGTTGTGTTTTTTGTTACAACCAATCAGAGACAAGTCGGCCATGATCATGGAATGATCAGAGTCACCCAAAGGTTCTTCGGTAGCGACACTAATGATTGTTTCAGGAGAAGCGGTTAGTAGCAGATCCAAAGTGTTGTTACCCCTTGTGGGGGAGGTAACAACTTGGGACCAATTCGAATTCAGCACCAGTTCAAGAAAATCGTCTGCACCTTGCGGCCAACGGAAGGCCTCCCAATCAATCTCAGGGAAATTGAAGTTCCCCGCAACATACACATATGTGGCTGTTTTCATGGCAGCCGCCCTGAGGAGATCAAAAAGCTGTGCGTCTTGGCGATAATTTGGAGGACGGTAAACGACTCCGAGCAGAAGTGTTGACATGGTCATGTGTACATTACAGAAAAATACCTCCTGCTGAGATTGGTTCAAATCATCACAGGGGATTGCCGAAAGACTTGATCGAACATAAATCATCACACCCCGTCCACGGCGATTAATGCGGTCTTTGCGGAACAGGTTGTAGCCGGCTATGCTGAAAACTCCATCACAGAGTGCAGAGTGTGCCCACGTTTCCGTGACTGTGATGAAATCTGGGTTGATACTTTTGACGTAGGAGACAAAAAGATGCACCTTGTTGCATAAACTACGGGCATTCAAGGACAGCAGTTTATATCTGGATTTCAGATGATGATATACAGGGGATGGCTGATTGTTCTTGGTTAGTTTCCCCAAGATTTTTGCATTGCCAGTTGTTGTTGTGGGTGTAGTCTGCTCAGTCCAACTGGCATCCCTTATCCACGACTCACCAGACTTGACGAATGTCCAGATATGCCCATCATCGCGGAGGCTAAAACTCTCCCGTGGCACAGAGTTGCGATTTAGGGAAGCCACGGATTCTTATGCCTAGCATTTCTCTCAGGGTGCTTACACTCTGTCGTGCATTCACACTGACATTACACATCCAGTGGATCATGCTAGCTTCATTTCTTTCAAGTCTACGCATGTCCTCTGCAGTCACGGCCCATGTTTCACTGCCGTGAAGCATGGCAGTTCGCACACATGCATCATACAATCTACCTTTCACTCTGAGTGAGAGACCCTTTGTCGCCAGTAGGGTAGCAGCTTTCTAAACTTTCTAAACAGGCTATTCGTGTTCTAGTGGTGACACTCTCTGAGCATCCACCCCCACTACTAACTTGGTCACCCAGGTAGCGGAAACTATCAACTACTTCTAGTTTCTCTCCCTGGAGTGTGATGGAATCTGTTTTCTGAGTGTCTGTGGTGTCTATTGTCCCTGTGCATCTGCCGCACATGAAAGCTATCTTATCTGTTAATTTCCCTTTAATGTTGCTGCACCTCTTGTGCGTCCATAGCTTACATTGGGTGCATCTTATGGAGTTTCTACCTACACCTTTCCTACAGCTCGAGCAGGGCCACCTGCCCGATGGGGTCTGTGCTGAGTTCGCCTTTCTGCATACTATAACTTTGTTCTTCGCTACATTTACTCTAAGGCCCTTTGATTCCAACCCTTGTTTCCACACCCGAAATTTCTTTTTTAGTTCCGGTAGCGATTCTGCTATGAGGGCCAGGTCATCAGCATAGAGGAGCTCCCAGGGGCAACCTGTTTTGAATTCCTCTGTTATTGCCTGGAGGACTATGATGAATAAAAGGGGACTGAGGGCTGAGCCCTGGTGTACACCTACTTCTACCCGGAATTCTTCACTATATTCGTTGCCAATCCTAACCTTGCTGACAGCCTCTCTGTATAAAGCCTGTACAGCCCTTATTAGCCATTCGTGAATCAACAGTTTCCGCATCGACCACCAGATAAGGGATCGGGGAACCCTGTCAAAGGCTTTCTCCAAGTCCACAAAAGCTATGTAGAGGGGTTTATCTTTAGCTAGGTATTTCTCCAGCAGTTGTCGGACCAGGAATCTAGCATCAGTGGTGCTTCTACCCGACACAAAACCGAACTGCATCTCATCTAAGCAAATTCTCTCCCTAATGAGATGGGTTATGACCCTCTCTGTGGCCTTCATCACCTGATCCAACAGTTTAATACCCCTGTAGTTATTTCTATCTAGAGCATCACCCTTACCCTTGTAGTAGTTGACTATGGTGCTGCTACGCCAGTCATTGGGTATGACTCCATTATGAACTACCTGGTTAACAATACGGGTGACTAGGCCATAGCCCGCATAACCAGCTGTTTTAAGCATCTCAGCAGTGATTCCTGATGGGCCGGGGGCTTTACCTGGTTTCATATCCTTAATTGCCTTAACTACAAGTGAGCTGTCTATTTGGATAGCTGGTCCCTCTACTGGGTCAACATTTGGCAGGCTCTCCTCCTCCCATTCATTCTCCACATTCAACAGTCTTTCATAATGGCTTCTCCAAGCCTCTTTCTTTTCACCAACATTAAAAGCAAGTGCCCCATCATCCATGCGGACACATTTCTCCCCTGTAACATCACTATTTTCTCTCACACACTGTCTAGCAATACGAAATACCTCAGTTCTTTGGCCCTCACGTCGCTGGACATTGGCAAACTTCTTTTCTGCTATATCTTTGGGTATGTATGTATGTATGTATGTATGTATATATATATGTGTGTGTGTGTGTGTGTGTGTGTGTGTGTGTGTGTGTGTGTGTGTATGTATGTATGTATGTATGTATGTATGTATGTATGTATGATGAAAGGCAAAATCGACCTCGGCGGAATTTGAACTCAGAACGTAACGGCAGACGAAATACGGCTACGCATTTCGCCCGGCGTGCTAACGTTTCTGCCAGCTCTTTGCTTTTTTAATATTAAATTTCTTGCCTTTTGCACAAATAAATACAATAAGTGAAATGAAACGCATTAGCTTAGAAACGAAATCTTGTTAGAAGCCTCGTCACTGAGATGCCACTTCTTAATAGCAAACGAAAGCAAGTACTAACAGAATGGAAACATTTTCAATTTAATACATGTGGCTTATTAACTAGTTTTAAATATTGTTATTAGAAGGTGGCTGACTATAGGATCCTGGAAACATGAGTACGTTAAATAATTAGAAGGATTCGCTTTTTTACATTTAAGATGTTTAATACGTCACCAAATTGGTGGTCGAGACGGAGTAAATAAAATAAAGCCGAATGACGGAATATCATTGGTTAAAATTCTAATTATTAAACAACGTTAAACTTAGAAGTTACAATTCCGTTTTCATTCTGGTTTACAATTAAGTTTACTTTTGACACATTCTACCAGTATACGAAGTTTCAAATTGTTTGGTTCAGTAGGAAAATTTGAAAAAACTGGCTTCAGAAATGAAAAGATCCCATAATTGTAAACCAAAATGAAAACGGAATTGTAATTTCTAAGTTTAACGTTGTTTAATAATTCGAATTTTAACCAATGATATTCTTTCTTTCGGCCTCATATTATTTACTGCCTCTCAAAATATTGTTACTGTGACGTAAACAGCTATTTTGTGACGTAGTTAACGTAAACATGTAAATAGCTAACTAAAATGTAGACATCTCCGCTTATCATAAACTTCGTGGAGTATATATAAAATTTGTGTAGATCCTAAATAGCTACACACACATGTATACAAACATATGCACATATATATATATATATATATATATATATATATATATATATATATATATATATACACCTATACACACATATTCTAATGCATATGCATATATGTGTATATATTTATAATGTGTGTGTATTATAGATGCATACATTATATATATATATATATATATATATATATATATATATATATATATATATAAAAGATGTTTACATACAATATATATATGTTATATACATCTACATGTATATGTATGTATGAATATATAAGAACCACAGAATTTGAATCAAACTGTTTTGATCCATACATACACACACACACACCAACACTACCATCCATGAGACATCCTAACATAATCAATGCTACTACTACTACTATCATCATCATTATCATCATCATCCATCCACTGCCGCCACCACCACCACCTCTACAAAAACACCAACACTATAATTGCTGCCATCATACACATCCACTGTCACCACTACCACCACTGCCATGATAACCACATCTACCACAGCTGTTTGCTTACTGCTTACCCACTCACAAAATAGCTATCTACGTCACATTAACACTATGCAGCTAATAATTTCAAATAAAACAGACAATATGATTGGCTAAGGATAGAATAAGTACTGGGCTTACAAAAAGAATAAGTCCCGGGGTCGAGTTGCTCGATTAAAGGCGATGCTCCAGCATGGCCGCGGTCAAGAGTAACATTAAAAGTAAAATATGTTTTATAGGACACATTAGGGTTAGGGTTAGTGTCCGAAGGTTGAAAGTGTTTAGTTACAAAAAATATATTTCTCGATCTGCCGTTGAAAGGGTAAAGATCCCTTATATTATTTATTTAAACCCTTTACAAACTAGAAGGGTTATGGGTCAAGAGGAAAATACATCAATCAAATGTTGGAAGGCCATCGGTTGAATAAAACAACATTGTTCCTCAACAGAACAATAAGGCTCTATAGTTAGGGGGAAATTTACCCATTCAGTTTCAAAACTCAGGTGGAGCCAAAAGAGGTCTCTACACATACATACGTATACACACACACACATACATACATACATATATCCAGACAACTTCAGCTTTATATATATATATATATATATATATATATATATATATATATATATGTACTAGCAGAATTGCCCGGCGTTGCTCGGGGCTGAATTGCTTGAAAGTACTGTTAATGATTGCACTGAATTATGATGATTATCCAGGCAAATATTGATATAAGTTTACGGTGGGAGATAAGGACTTAACGATCAAATGTGTGCCATTGCATTGTTTTGGGGGAACCAAATTTCTGATGAGCATTATAGGGGCACCAACTTTAAGTTTGAGAAAGTGTGGTGGTAGTCCGGGGTGCTCAAAGGAATTGAGTACCTCTATTGGATAGTTGATGACGTCCTCTGGGTCAGGAGTTGTATCGATAGACTGATATACATAGACTTCCCCAGGAATGAGTTTTAGCATTTCATCATTAATATGGTGAACAGTTTTATCCCTCGGGGCCAGTATAGCCTTTTTGCCAATCCAATCCATATTCTGATAATTAGCTTGTAGATCTGGGAACACTGCATCTCTGAGATCAGGAGGCGTCTTAACAATGGTACAAATGGAATCGATGGCAATATTACCATTTTCATACCCTGGTATTTTGCCTTCGCCAAGTGCAAGGAGGGTGTGAGGAAATGCTGCTGATGTGATATTACGTCGCATATGAGCACGCATATTGGTGTGAAGTTTGAGTGTTACTTCCCTTTATTTAAAAAAATATGCATTAAAATGGAAAAAAATGATGGTAAATTATTTTTAAAATCGTAGACTCATCATAGACGCGCGCTAATACCCAGAAGGGCTCGATATGAATCACGACTATAAGATACCCGGTTTTGGTTAAACTGCATCGCAAAATGTGGGAGTAGTTAGGAATCTAAATCGTAGGAGACAGACACTCACACAACTACAGTTTTATATATATAGATATGTATATATAATGTATGTGTGTGTTCTATATATAAATATGTATATATAATGTATGTGTGTGTGTGTGTGTGTTCTATATATAAATATGTATATATAATGTATATATACAAAGTGTATATATCTTTATTTATGTATGTTAAACTTTTTCATACTTTTTCATAGTTATATATATTTTTAAACAAATTATAAATATAATTTAATAATTTTTATTTTCAATTTAAATAATTTCAATTTTTCAATTTTATATTTTATATATTTTCTATATTATATTTTTTTAATGTTTTTGTGTTTGGTTTTTCATTGTTTGATTTGCCTATTAGTGGTTTTATCTCTAATTTAATTTATACAGATCTATATCTCATTTGTATACATTTGTATATATAATGCGTGCACACACACACACACATATATATATACACATATATATATATATATATATATATATATATATATATATATATATATATAATGTGTGCATTACGTAGTCGGTCGATTCAGCTGAAAATATGCATACCTATGTTAAAAGTGCTGGCAAGTTTGCATGACAACTATTTTTTTCCTCAAATGAAAGGCGTCACCTCTAGGACAAAATTCCTCATCTTATAAAATGTGGCCCCAGTAGACCCGAATGAAATCGGGTTATGTTAACCAAAATGTGAAAAGTGGTCTAAATGGGGCTGGAATGGGATTAAAATTTAAAGGAGCGGGTGTTTAGGAATTCTCTGTTACATCAAGCTAAAAAATTTGCGCCAGCCTTTTAATCGTCAATATGTTGCCGTCCATGATAAAGAGTCCATGATAAAGAGTCCATGGTGAGTCTACTGTCGTGAGAAAGAATCACTTCACAACTTGGTGTTTACGAATTTTCTTTTACATCAAGTTGAAAATTTTACGCCAGTCGTTAAACAGTCACTACGTTGCTGTCCGTCGTTAAGAAGTGCCAGCCATGGTGACTCTACTATCCTCAGATTCTATCCCTTCAAACTTTGGTTTCCAATATTTTATTATTTTTCTTCAGCTCGCAAGTCCGTCTGTCCCTTTTAAATGTTAGCATTTTGCTGTCTGCCTTGAAGCAGACTTTTCCATTATCACTGCCTCATATTTCTGATTGATCTTTCTAAATATTTTATTTCTCAACTTACTCAAGATCTTCTGTTGTTTATAAATGGGAGAGAGATAGATAAAGATAGAGAGTAAGAGAAAGCAAGGAAGAGTCCGAGAGATAAGAAAACTAAGAGAGTGGGAAAGTGAGAGAGAAAGGAGAGAGAAAAAATACGGAGAATCATCATCATCATCATCGTTTAACGCCCGTTTTCCGTGCTAGCAAGGCTTGGACAGTGTATAGATTGTATACATTTATATATATATATATATATATATATATATATATATAATTTGTATACATTTATATATATATGTATAATATGTATATATATATATATATACATATAAATATATACAATTTGTATACATTTATATACATATAAATATATATATTTTGTATACATTTATATACAAATATATAATTTGTATACATTTATATACATATATATATAATTTGTATATATTTATATACATATGTATAATTTGTATACGTTTATATACATATATATAATTTGTATACGTTTATATACATATATATAATTTGTATATATTCATATACATATATAAAATTTGTATATATTCATATACATATATATAATTTGTATATATTCATATACATATATATAATTTGTATATATTCATATACAAATATATAATTTGTATATATTCATATACAAATATATAATTTGTATATATTTATATACATATATATAATTTGTATTATTTATATATATGTATATAAATATATACAATTATTATATAATTAATATAATTTGTATACATTTATATACAATATATAATTTGTATACGTTTATATACAAATATATAATTTGTATACGTTTATATACTATATATAATTTGTATATATATATATAATTTGTATATATTCATATGCATATATATAATTTGTATATATTTATATACATATATATAATTTGTATATATTTGTATGCATATATATAATTTGTATACATTTATATACATATATATAATTTGTATACATTTATATACAAATATATAATTTGTATACGTTTATATACATATATATAATTTGTATACGTTTATATACATATATATAATTTGTATACATTTATATGCATATATATAATTTGTATACATTTATATACATATATATAATTTGTATACATATATATAATTTGTATATATTTATATACATATATATAATTTGTATACATTTATATACATATATATAATTTGTATACATTTATATACATATATATAATTTGTATACGTTTATATACATATATATAATTTGTATACATTTATATACTTATATATAATTTGTATACATATATATAATTTGTATATATTTGTATACATATATATAATTTGTATCTATTTGTATACATATATATAATTTGTATATATTTGTGTACATATATATTATTTGAATATATATTAATATACATATATATGTTTGTATATATTTATATACATATATATAATTTGTATATATTCATATACATATATATAATTTGTATATATTCATATACATATATATAATTTGTATATATTCATATACATATATATAATTTGTATATATTCATATACATATATATAATTTGTATATATTCATATACATATATATAATTTGTATATATTCATATACATATATATAATTTGTATATATTCATATACATATATATAATTTGTATATATTCATATACATATATATAATTTGTATATATTCATATACATATATATAATTTGTATATATTCATATACATATATATAATTTGTATATATTCATATACATATATATAATTTGTATATATTCATATACTATATATAATTTGTATATATTCATATACATATATATATTTTGTATATATTCATATACATATATATAATTTGTATAATTCATATACATATATATAATTTGTATATATTCATATACATATATATAATTTGTATATATTCATATACATTATATAATTTGTATTATTCATACATATATATAATTTGTATATATTTATATACACATATATAATTTGTATATATTCATATACATATATAATTTGTATATATTCATATACATATATATAATTTGTATATATTCATATACAAATATATAGTTGTATATATTCATATACAATATATAATTTGTATATATTTATATACATATATATATTTGTATATATTTATATTATGTATATAATATTACAAATTATATATATAATGATATTACTTGTATACATTTATATACAAATATATAATATGTATACGTTTATATACAAATATATAATTTGTATACGTTATATACATATATATAACTTGTATACATATATATAATTTGTATATATTTGTATACAGATATATAATTTGTATATATTTGTAGACAGATATATAATTTGTATATATTTATATTCATATATATAATTTGTATATATTTATATGCATATATATAATTTGTATATATTTGTATGCATATATATACTTTGTACATATTTATGTGCATATATATAATTTGTATATATTCATATGCATATATATAATTTGTATATATTCATATGCATATATATAATTTGTATATAATCATATGCATGTATATGATTTGTAGATATTCATATGCATGTATATAATTTGTAGATATTCATATGCATGTATATAATTTGTATATATACATATACATATATGTAATTTGTATATATTCATATACATATATGTTTTTTGTATATCTTCATATACATATATGTAATTTGTATATCTTCATATACATATATGTAATTTGTATACCTTCATATACATATATATAATTTGTATATCTTTATATACATATATGTAATTTGTATATCTTCATATACATATGTTTAAATTGGATATCTTCATATACATATATGTAATTTGTATACATTCATATACATATATGTAATTTGTATATCTTCATATACATATATATAATTTGTATATATTCATATGCATATATATAATTTGTAGATATACATATGCATGTATATAATTTGTAGATATTCATATGCATGTATATAATTTGTATATATTCATATATATATATATAATTTGTATATATTCATATATATATATATAATGCGTATATATTCATATACATATATTTAATTTGTATATATTCATATACATATATTTAATTTGTATATATTCATATACATATATATAATTTGTATATATTCATATGCATATATTTAATTTGTATATCTTCATATACATATATATAAATTGTATATCTTCATATACATATATATAATTTGTATATCTTCATATACATATATGCAATTTGTATATAGTCATATACATATATGTAATTTGTATATCTTCATATACATATATGTAATTTGTATATATTCATATACATATAAGTAATTTGTATATATTCATATACATATATGTAATTTGTATATCTTCATATACATATATGTAAGTTGTATATCTTCATATACATATATATAATTTGTATATCTTCATATTCATATATCTAATTTGTATATATTCATATACATATATATAATTTGTATATATTCATATACATATATGTAATTTGTATATCTTCATATACATATATGTAATTTGTATATATTCATATACATATATGTAAGTTGTATATATTCATATACATATATGTAATTTGTATATCTTCATATACATATATGTAATTTGTATATCTTCATATACATATATGTAATTTGTATATCTTCATATACATATATGTAATTTGTATACCTTCATATACATATATATAATTTGTATATCTTTATATACATATATGTAATTTGTATAGCTTCATATACATATATGTAATTTGTATATCTTCATATACATATGTTTAAATTGGACATCTTCATATACATATATGTAATTTGTATATCTTTATATACATATATGTAATTTGTATATATTCATATACATATATGTTTTCTGTATATCTTCATATACGTATATGTAATTTGTATATATTCATATACATATATGTAATTTGTATACCTTCATATACATATATATAATTTGTATATCTTTATATTCATATATGTAATTTGTATAGCTTCATATACATATATGTAACTTGTATATCTTCATATACATATGTTGAAATTGGATATCTTCATATACATATATGTAATTTGTATATATTCATATACATATATGTAATTTGTATATCTTCATATACATATATATATAATTTGTATATATTCATATGCATATATATAATTTGTAGATATTCATATGCATGTATATAATTTGTATATATTCATATACATATATATAATTTGTATATATTCATATTTATATATATATAATTTGTATATATTCATATACATATATTTAATTTGTATATATTCATATACATATATATAATTCGTATATATTCATATACATCTATATAATTTGTATATATTCATATACATATATTTAATTTGTATATCTTCATATACATATATATAATTTGTATATCTTCATATACATATATATAATTTGTATATCTTCATATACATATATGTAATTTGTACATCTTCATATACATATATGTATGTTGTATATCTTCATATACATATATGTAATTTGTATATATTCATATACATATATGTAATTTGTATATCTTCATATACATATATATATAATTTGTATATATTCAGATACATATATGTAATTTGTATATATACATATACATATATTTAATTTGTATATATTCATATACATATATCTTTTTTGTATATCTTCATATACATATATGTAATTTGTATATCTTCATATACATATATGTAATTTGTATACCTTCATATACATATATATAATTTGTATATCTTTATATACATATATGTAATTTGTATAGCTTCATATACATATATGTAATTTGTATATCTTCATATACATATGTTTAAATTGGATATCTACACATACATATATGTAATTTGTATATATTCATATACATATATGTAATTTGTATATCTTCATATACATATATATAATTTGTATATATTCATATGCATATATAGAATTTGTAGATATTCATATGCATGTATATAATTTGTAGATATTCATATGCATGAATATAATTTGTATATATTCATATACATATATATAATTTGTATATATTCATATACATATATTTAATTTGTATATATTCATATACATATATATAATATGTATATCTTCATATACATATATGTAATTTGTATATCTTCATATACATATATTTAATTTGTATATCTTCATATACATATATTTAAATTGGATATCTTCATATACATATATGTAATTTGTATACCTTCATATACATATATATAATTTGTATATCTTTATATACATATATGTAATTTGTATAGCTTCATATACATATATGTAAGTTGTATTTCTTCATATATACATATATTTAAATTGGATATCTTCATATACATATATGTAATTTGTATATATTCATATACATATATGTAATTTGTATATCTTCATATACATATGTATAATTTGTATATCTTCATATACATATGTATAATTTGTATATATATTCATATACATATATAAAATTTGTATATATTCATATACATATATATAATTTTTATATATTCATATACAAATATATAATTTGTATATATTCATATACATATATATAATTTGTATATATTCATATACATATATATAATTTGTATATATTTATATACAAATATATAATTTGTATATATTTATATATATGTATATAAATATATACAAATTATATATATTATTATATATATTTTGTATATATTTATATACAAATATATAATTTGTATACGTTTATATACATATATATAATTTGTATACGTTTATATACATATATATATAATTTGTGTACGTTTATATACATGTATATAATTTGTGTACGTTCATATACATATATATAATTTGTATACGTTTTATACATATATATAAGTTGTATACGTTTATATACATATATATAAGTTGTATACATTTATATACATATATATATAACTTGTATACGTTCATATACATATATATAAGTTGTATACGTTTATATACATATATATAATTTGTATACGTTCATATACATATATATAAGTTGTATACGTTTATATACATATATATAATTTGTATACGTTTATATACATATATATAATTTGTATGCATATATATAATTTGTATATATTTGTATGCATATATATAATTTGTATATATTTACATGCATATATACGGTTTGTATATATTTACATGCATATATGCGGTTTGTATATATTTACATATATATATGCAATTTATATATATTTACATACATATATGCAATTTGTATATATTTACATACCTATATGCAATTTGTATATATTTACATACCTATATGCAATTTGTATATATTTACATTCCTATATGCAATTTGCATATATTTACATACCTATATGCAATTTGCATATATTTACATACCTATATGCAATTTGTATATATTTACATTCCTATATGCAATTTGCATGTATTTACATACCTATATACAATTTGCATGTATTTACATACCTGTATAGAATTTGCATGTATATACATACCTGTATACAATTTGCATATATTTACATACCTGTATACAATTTGCATATATTTACATACCTGTATACAATTTGCATATATTTACATACATGTATACAATTTGTATATATTTACATACCTGTATACAATTTGCATATATTTACATACCTGTATATAATTTGCATATATTTACATACCTGTATACAATTTGCATATATTTACATACCTGTATACAATTTGCATATATTTACATACCTGTATACAATTTGCATATATTTACATACCTATATACAATTTGCATATATACAATTGTCTATAAAGCATACAATGTAGAGAAAAAAAGATTTGAACACCTGGAGGAAAGCACCATCGAAAAGTGTCTTGGTGCGACTATGAAAGATATCCCCGCAGAAGTAGAGGTAGGCTGGATTGTAGCCACACTTCTACACCAGAGGGAGGACAAAATACAATTGGTCGAAATTGCAAGAGACGGGCCTACAATTCCAGTCTGTTATATATTTTGAGTATTGTTATCACTAGCGATATCAAGATATTTAAGACAGACGATAAAAGTTCTATTTCTTACAAAATATTTTGTTACTAACACCATACAAATTATTTTTTATCTTTTACACCTTATGCAAAATTTATTTCGCTTTCGAATGATGCAGACACTAACCATTTTTATACTACTTGAAGAATTCTAATGCTAAATATAATTTTAATGGAGATAACCTGCAGTATATAGTACAACATTTTTGTCTCCGTATATGAGCTAAGTATTAATAAAATGTGGTATACGATAAAAATTTCGGATATTTGTCTTAAACATCAGACAAGAAAATTCAGATGTGTAGCATGAGGTATTATTCCATACGAATATCCACATATTTATATTAAAAATTTCATGATAAAAATATAGAAATATTGGGTTGTCCGGAAAGTTCTTGCAGATTTATCGTAGCTTATCTTTCGACTTATTTTAGAACATGTTTGAGTCCATAAAATAGGATTTGACTACACCTCCATTTGGAGCACAGTTTAATCTATCTTTTCGTGGAAGAAGGTTTATGTTCCAATAACCTGTGTTAATTCTGTAAACCTTTAAATTAAAAGATGAGAAAAATTCATTATCGGCATTTGATGCTTTGGGAACCAGACAAAAATTGCTGCAGCTTGGCTGGGGTGACTTACCCCACCTTTCATATTCACCAGATATTACTCCTTCGGATTTCCACTTATTCAGGTCTCTGCAGAATAGTCTTAATGGTGAAAATTTCAATTCCTTAGATGACGTAAAAAGATACCTTGATGAATTATTTGCCTTGAAACCACCCCAATTCTGGGAAGAGTATTTAGTGACCATGTACTTTCCTTTAAAAATCGGAACGAACTTTCCGGACAACCCAATATAAACATAACAATGAAATACAAATAAAAACATGAAAAATGAAAACCTGAATTGAAAGAGGCGATTAAATTTTTTTCCTAACCTGCAGCCGTTTGTTGTACGGGGTATTCGAAATTCAGCCCTCCTTCCTCAGGGTTCCTTTCTCGAGGTAAAATCCAGCAGAAAGCAGTAAGGCACTGCATGATAAGTATTCAGTTGTTGAGTGTCTATGATTTCTTTATTACCCACAAGGGGCCAACGAAGAATGGGACAATACATCATGATTTGGGGTCATGAGACACAGATGGTATTTACAGAAAAAATGAACTTTTTTTTTTTTTTTAAATTACAAAAATCGGATAAATCGAATGATATACAACAACAACACAACATAAAGGTAACACATGAAGCGGGAACACCAGGATTGCCGACCCCACGAGCCCTGCTATTCCCACCGAAACTCGGCAGCCAACCTACAGCATGTTTACGTGGCTCCTCTCACTCGCAGCAACCGTGCCACACGCTTCCATATTTTATCGAACTCACACGCAGACAGACACCTCTTCTCCAACTCCACCTTTCTTTTTAGGTGGAACCTGAAATAGGTCACCAAGGCGGAGCCAGAGATCACGGTGCCTGTCGTTACCGCTTTCATTCTGGTCTTCCATATACACTCTTTCGCTACTGCTACTGTACTGAGAAAGCAATGCTTACCTTCACTTGTCAAAAAGCTAGGCGAGTCAATTTTATAATTGTCTCAGCCGATAGCTGTTCTTCTTCCGTCCGACAACAGGTGTTCGACATATACCCACACGTCCGAGACTTTCGGACACTGAACAATAGCGTGCGAGACTGTTTCCAGATCCCGCTCGCATCTTGGGCAGTTCGATGGTCCACTCCAACCATGCCTTGTGAGTTTATCCCGAACGGGTAAAGCTCCTCTGAAACATTGCCAGGTCAAAGACTTCTGGAAGTTATCCAATGTCTTCGGCCCGAACGTCCTTCGGAACAGGCTGTCCAACTGATTTCTATCGAGGCCCAAGGTCCTTCCTAAGGCATCGTCATTTCCGGCCTCTACCAACCTGCTATAAAAAGCTGCGGTGGTACCAAAGCCGCCGGCATTGCCCGACTTGCGGAAGTGGCAGAGTGCCTTATGGCACTCCGAATACCACATGCTCGATCTAAGTCTGCGACGAAACCAGGTTTCTCTGCCACCGAAACTGACAAAGCTGGGGAACATCTGCTTCGCAAGCGGGGACCACACCCGTTCACCATCCAGGTAGAGCCAAAGGTGCCTTAACCTCAGCGCATCTCTGCGCATCATCAGCCAAGGCATTCCCAAGCCACCCTTTAACGGTTTCTGACAGCAGATAGAACGTCTTACAAGAGGAACACTTCCCTTCCACAAAAAGTGGAAGATCTGTCTCTCCAACTTGCTCAACCACGAATCCGGACAGGGGACGGCGGTCAGGCGGTAGGTGATGACCGATGCTAAAAACACATTGGCCACCTCCGCCCTCCCTTTCAAGGACAGCCACCGTCCGGACCAAGTCCCGACCGCGTGAGCCACCTTGCCCGACACCTCAGACCAGTTCTTTTCTATCTGGAGACCTGGACCAAACCAGATCCCTAGCAGCTTAACCGGGCCCTCCGTCCAGCATCCCACGATGCTATTCGAAGGCATCGACTTGCCCCTCCAGGTGCCGAGTTGCAAGCCGACCGATTTTTCCCGGTTAATCTTTGCTCCTGTCACCGTCTCGTAAGCCTTGATGGCATCTCCCACACTACGCAGGAGTTCCACCTCGGTCACGATGATGGTGATGTCGTCCGCATACGATGTCACAGATCCTCCACCTCCTGGATTCATCGGGATGGCGCTCAGCTTTCGCAGCAATGGCTCAAGAGCCATCACATACAAAATCGGGGAGAGCGGACACCCTTGACGAACAGACTGTTTGATGCGGAACGGCCTCGAGAGGAAGCCATTCACCCGAACGATCGAGTCGATGTTATCGTACAATTGTATGATCCACCTGAGGAAGCCAATGCCCAGACCGAACTGCGCCAGCACGGACACCAGGTACCGATGGTTCACCCTATCAAACGCTTTACTCTGGTCTAAATGGACCAATGCCCCACCCTTGCCAGAGTCATTCCCAAACCTCTCTATTGTGTAGCGTACTAGGTGAAGATTGTCCTGGATGGTTCTTCCTGGGACCGCACAAGTTTGTGCCTTCCCGATCAGACCACCCGCGACACGCGTCAACCTTTTCGCTAACACCTTGGCCAAAATCTTCACCTCTGTATTTAGCAGTGTGATGGGCCGAAAATTGTCTATGTTATCCCCCTTGCTCGGGTCCTTTCTGATCAGCGTCACCACTTCCCGACGTACAGATCTGGGAATGAACCCATTCTGCCGCCAGTTCGTGAAAACGCCGGCCAGCACGTTCCCGAACAAGTCTGGCATTCTTTATATAGTTCGTAAGGTAAACCATCGATCCCCGGCGCCTTGCCTTCACCGCAGTCGGCCAGGACCTCAGCTATCTCCTCAGGCGAGAGATCGACGTTCACAGCTCTCCGCATCCTGCCCCGAGAGGCGCGGCAGCCCGGCGAGGATGTCCGTTAGGTCCACCCTCTCCTCCGGTCCGCCGTCGCCCCCAAAGAGCCGAGCGAAGTGCTCCTGAAACGTCCGTCACATCTCCTCTGGTTCGGTGATCACATCACCTCGCCCATTCGTCACAGACTTAATTGTGGAATCGTTTCCACGTTGAGCCTCCACAACTCGTGCCCATCCGGCAGCCTTGATACCCTCGCACCCCATTGCGCGAATTCTAGCTCTGACGATACAACCCATATGTTGGGCTTCGAGGTGCTGGTTCAACTCCAGTCTCTTCAGCCTAACCTGGGCCCCATCGCCAGCTCTCATGGCTTCCTCTAAGGCCTTAACTAGCCCCATCTCTTTCTTACGCCCGCTAGTTGCTAGACCTATGCTGTATCTAACGGACTCGTATTTTATGGCTCTTTTGAGGGCGTACCACCATTTGTTGTTAATAATGGAACCGGTTAACGCCCTCTTCACTACTAACTCGATCCGCTTTCTGTACTCCTCAATAGCCAGGAGGGACTTATTGAGTTTCCAGTAGCCGGATCCCCTACTACCTAACTTATCTAGGTTCAGTTCGCCAGTGACCATCCTGTGATCGCTGTAACTGACCGTGTGAAACTGTGGACACTTAACTAATACTTTATCTATTTTTCTAATAAAAATTCTGTCTATGTAAGACCCGATAGACCCGTCGCCACTTAGCCACGTCCACTGTGGAGCGTTCGGGAATTCAAGTCTGTAGGGATCTACCAGCTGAAAGTGACTCAGTAGATCCCGGAAGCCAGTGTTTGGTTTCCTATCTTTCGAGCCAATGCCATCGACGCGCGCGTCGACTATGGCATTAAAGTCCCCTAACATGACTATGGATTTCGACGTGCCAAGAAACTTCTCCAAGCCTCGATAAAAATCAGTCTGACCCGTATTAGGTGCATACACCGCCACCAGCCTGATTTCTTTACCACAACTGAACGTCAGATCTAAGACGACCAGCCTACCTTCTGAATCAGAAAAAATCAACTTTTTCTCTGCGACACTATCTTTTTTAAGCAGAACCAACACCCCACTCCCGCCCACATGCCGTCCAGGAGAAATAAATTTCTCGTAGCCTTCCATGAGCGGGAGTAGATCTCTTGGCCCTTCGATTCGTGTTCAGTAGCGACAATTACATTTAAGTTCCGCGCCCTGATATCGTTTAGAAAACGACCTTGTTTCCAGTTCGCTACCAGGACGCGCACATTTATGCACCCAACGTAAACAGCCATAGTTTGCCTACCTTATTTCCTCTGGGTCCGGCCGGGGGGGGACCCGTCTCTTCTGCCTCAGATGAACGTGGATCGGCGCGTTGTTGTTGTTGTTCTTTCTTCTGCGTCCTTCAGGGCATCCTCCTTGCTCATTCTGGGTGTGCCTACGTCTTTTCTAAAGTCGTTTGCATACGTGTTGAACCCTTCAGTCCCATCACGTAGCATCTCCAGCCTCCACCTTTCGCTTCCATCTCCACCTCCTCGACGTGTTGAGTCTCCACTCTGCGTACCACTTCTCTGTTTGCGGTATTCATCGCCACATACACCCTGTTCTCCCTCTCCAGCTTCTTCGCCTTCTTTACTTCTCTCTTCTCTTTGCTTATAATTTCTCGGGGAGGGGTTGTTGTGCTTTCGTTTTTTCGCAGCAGCAGCCTGTGACCACCCCTCCCCTACTTCTGTTGCGGCTGTCGTTTCTGTAGCCGCCACTTGAGCACTTGGTTTTGTGGGTACGCTTTTTTCTTCTCCGCCGGCTTACAGTCCTTTTTGATGTGGCCCTTCTTGCCACAGGTGAAACACCTGGGCTTCCGGCCCTCCACCATTACTGCCATCCGGCTCTCTCCTATTTCAATGACCTCGCCTATCTCTTCCAAGGCGGCCTGCTCTGCCTGTACAATAATTTGTACTTTCTGTCCATGCCACTTTTTGGCTTCTACCACCGTGGCATCACGCACTTCCATTTGGTCTTCCAGTCCTGCAGTGACTCCAGCCACTATCAGTTCGGGCTCGATCTCCGGCGGTATGTTGGCAACCGTAATTTTGAAATACGCCTTCCTCTATAGATAGGCAGAAGGGTTATTGTGCTGTTTTAGGGGCTTCATTGAATGTTCCCTCGCTTCTTCTTCTGTCTTGAACCTAGTTCCACAGTTCCGTACCTCTTACCCCTGGTTAAAAATGTGATTTTATCCCAGATGGGTATTAGGCACGCCTCCACTTCCTTTTCCGACGAAAAGTCTATTTTCCTTTCTATGTTACGGTATGTTTTGAATATTACCGTTCTCTTCTCTATCTCTTCGAGAGATTCTTCATCTGGTTTAGTTTAATCTTGTACCCGTCTCGAGACACTATCTTCTTCGCTTCTTCCACCCTGGTTAGGTTAATCCTTCTTTCCTTCGGACTAGCTGCCTCGGCGAAGTTTAGCACCTTCCTTGCCATGCTTGGCACATCTATACTCTTTCTGACTCTCCCACTTTCCTCCTCGTCCGAGAAGATGTCGGGTATAGCCATTATTCCTTCCAGGTTGGACATCTCTGGACTAAGGACCTGGGTTTGGACTTCCGCCCTGTCCGCCTTCGGGCTGGCCATTATTGGCCTACCCCTCCTCAGCGTCTTCACTGAAATTGGTCAATTAAATTTGACTAACGGAAAAAAAAAAACAACTTTTTTTTTTTTTTCTTTTTAGTAGCAACAGTGACTTTATATAGGTGCCGACCAGGCGGGACAAAACATTCGCGTCAAAAAAAAATATTCTTTTCTATTTTTGTTGAGCGTCCACGAATAAGTGTCATTATATCACATCCTATTTCTTTATTACCCACTAGGGGCCACGAAGAGGGAACATTACAAAACATGGGGGACATAAAACAATGCGATTAAAATTATGATTAAATGAATGTTAAAATGAAAAAATGATAACATGAAAGCGATGCTAACGGCCCCCTCCGCCAGCATCACTTACCTTTCCGTTTCCTATCACGATTCCAAAGTATTTCACCTCACCTTTCATTTCTCTCTCATACCTCTCTATCATATCATCCTTCATATATTCTGAAAAACAATTTATACGTAGTTCATTGCACTTGCTCATCAAAGAGCCCATGAGTTCAAAATCGAACACCGCATAGCTTCCGTCCTCATACTCCTGCCATACATTGTCTTCAAAAAGCCTTCTTGCGTTCTCAGTATCCCCCTTCCTCATAACACATAAAAAGTAGGACTGGGGCTTTTGTATGTTCTGTGTGTCTGTTTTCGTTTTTCTTGTAGGCGGGGAGTGGGTGGGATTGCTGTTTGCGGGGGCAGGATGGGTCTCCAAGGGTGTGGGTGGTGTTGGGGTGGGTTGGGGCTTCACACAGTTTTCCTTTTCTTTCCTTTTCTCTTCTTTCTGCCCTCCTCACACTCTTTTTGCATCTCCTCCTCCTCTGTCGTTTCCCTTTCCGTCTGCTTCTCTTTAATTTCTTCTTCTTTTGGAGCCTCCTCTTTTGGAGTTTCTCAACGATTTCCTTTTCTCTTGGTGGGGGAGGGCAGAAGGCTCTTATGTGGCCCCTCAGGCCACACTTGTAACAACGTGGAGCTCTGCCCTCCACCCACACTCTCATAATCACGTCTCCCAATTTAATGCTCTCCGCCAGGTCCGCCAGTACCTCGCTCTCGCCTGCACGTTCAGCTCTACTGTTACGCCTCTCCAGCCCTCGGCCTTGACCGAGGCATGGAGAATATCTACTTTCTCCTCGTGGCCGCTGATCACAGCCGCCACAATCCATTCAGCCTCCACGTTTGGTGGCACTCCCTCCACCCTTACTCGTGTAATCCTTCTATTCATGTACATAGGTAAAAGTGTTACCTTTTCTGACTTCACCGCCTTCACCGCCATCTTCTCGCTGCAGTCTCACTTTTAAAATGTACCACTACAGTACCATATTTCGATCCTCGAGTCAGAAAAATGATTTCCTCCTCCGATTTTCTCAGGGCCTCCTCTATCCATTCCATGTTTACGATCTCTATTTTCTTCTTTCGTTCAGGAACACCCTGTAAATTATGGTCCTCTTATTGTACCATTCCTTTCTCTTTGGTGGTGGTTCCAGTTCCACCTCGCCGCTGTCCTTCCTCATATACCTCTGGAAACCTGGCAATTTTCTAGGTTTATTTCTTTTTCCTGTTCCGTCTTTTTTTTGCAACTCCTGCGTACGTTTCCTGTTTTTTGTCTCCACATTATTTACATCACCGATTTGCTCGTCTTCAGAGTTCGATGTCTCCGACAAGCTCTCAAATATCCATTCTTCCTCCGACTCCTCCACTAGGGAGTGGTCATCCATCTCCTCCCGCCTGACAGGCCGAAAACGGCCGTCAAAACAGAAAAAGTGTAACGCGCAGAACCAGCGGAACGCGAAACCGCTTTAACGCCGTTCAAAATTTCCACAACAACAACAATTCTTTTTGATCTTTTTTTACCGAACTTCACGCGCGTAAAAATAACACGACCGAACTCTTTATATCACATCCATATGTTTCTTTATTACCCACTAAGGGGCCACGAAGAGGGGGACATTACAAGACGGGACATGGGGTACATAGAGTAAAAATAAAATATGAAGTAAAAAATGAATTAGATGTAATGAGATGGAACGGCTTACGAACCCCCAACTCGCAGTTCCGTTTAAAATACAATTATACATACAATTTTACAGTTACAATAATTTTACAATTCTACATGTCAACATTACATATATTCAAAATACAACTTTAAATTTTACAATTCTGATTCTTTTACATTAGACGCTCGTCCGTCATATAATCCAACAGGTCCGTTTGCTCTATAACATCTGGCAATTTATCATACCGCACATAGTGCGTTATGTGCATAGCATTAAACATCTTTTTAATTTATATATGTCTCTTTGTCTATAATGACGCCTTTCACGTCGTCACCATACAGCTTTGGGTCACCTTCACCCTGACCAACCCTTTCTTACCTACAAGTCTCTTCTCCACTTCTGTATTCTTGATATACATTACAACTGCCTTCAAGTTTTTTCTGTAGGCCTTCTTCCATATCTGCACGATTCCAATTGCTCGTTCACTCTTGTCTCCCATTCTTGTTCAAACTCTGTCCTTGGCCGCTCTCTCGCCTTCTCTTTTACTTCCTGTTCTTTGTCTTCTCTCTCTTCTGCTATCTTGCTTTTAATTTTTTTCTTTTTTGATCTTTCGGTGGTGATTCCACCCTGATCTCTTCCTGTCTTCCGTCTTTTCCTCTTCTGCACTCTCTCGTTCTTCCTCACTTAACCGCTCCTCCATTCGTACTTCCTCCGCTTTCGCCTCCTCTACACACGCGTCCTTACATTCCTCCATCACAACCTCCGGTGCTTTAGTTTTTCTCGCGGGCACACATCCTTCATGTGGCCCCTTGATTTACAATTGTAGCAAATTGGGGGTCTTCCCTCTACCACAACTCGGAGCCGTGTCTCGTCAGGGTAGACCAGCTCCTCCGGGATGTTGTACAGGTCTCGCACGGTAATGTGCGCGAGAGACCTGCACCGTATATCCCCACCATTTCACCTCCGCTGACTTCTCCACCTTCAGTACTTCCACATCATCCTTGCAGTTAAACAGCACTGCTGCCAGCAACCTTTCCATATTAAATTCGGGTGAGATTCTATTGATTCTCATCCTCACTGCTCTCCTTCCGCAGTAACTTGGTAGCAAAGTCCACTTATCCGATTTCAAAAGTCTTGTTGCGTTCTATTTTGCCTCATTTTCTGTTTCAAAATATACCACTACCGTGGCATACTTCTTTCCTCTTTTGAAAAATGTGGGTTCACCCTCAATTTCCTTCAGACACCTTTCTACTTCTTCCATTTCCGCTACTTCAATTTTTTTCGACTCCACACACCACGTCCTGTACGTTATAGTACGCTTCTCTGCACTGCTTTCCTCCTCCTCGGACGGTGTGACTCTTACGCAGTCACCCTCCCTCTTTAAACTGTCGAAATACTTCTGTAGGTTCTTCTGTTCGACCACCACCTCCTCCATTTCCAGCTCACCGGCAACCAGGCCTCTGCCTGCCGCTCGCGCGTAAGTAAGTTGTTCTTGCATTTTCAGGAAAAAATTATTCCCGTCCTCCAACGAATTCGAACTCACCACCTCTTCACTTGAAAAAACACACCAGAATAAACACACCTGAATAACTCCAAATAACTCGCGCGTAAAAATCACACTGTTTCTTTATTACCCACTAAGGGGCCACGAAGAGGGGGACATTACAAGACGGGACATGGGGTACATAGAGTAAAAATAAAATATGAAGTAAAAAAAATGAATTAGATGTAATGAGATGAACGGCTTACGAGCCCCCAACTCGCAGTTCCGTTTTTAAAATACAATTATACATACAATTTTACATTTACAATAATTTACAATCTACATGTCAACATTACATATATTCAAAATACAACTTTAAATCTTATAATTCTGATTCTTTTACATTAGACGCTCGTCCGTCATATAATCCAACAGGTCCGTATGCTCTATAACATCTGGCAATTTATCATACCGCACATAGTGCGTTATGTGCATAGCATTAAACATCTGTTTTAGTTTTATACATGTCTCCCCGTCCACAATGACGCCCCTCACGTCGTCACCACACAGCTCTGGGCTCACCCCCACCCCGACCAACCCCCTCCCACCTACAAGTCTCCTCTCCACCCCTGCACTCCTGATACACATTACAACCGCCCTCAAGTCCCCTCCTGCAGGCCCCCCTCCACACCTGCACGACTCCAACCGCTCGCTCACTCTTGTCTCCCACTCTCTCCCAAACTCCGCCCCCGGCCGCTCCCTCACCCTCTCCCCCACCTCCCGCTCCTTGTCCTCCCTCTCCTCCGCCATCCTGCCTTCAACTTTCTTCCCCCTTTGATCCTTCGGTGGCGATTCCACCCCCGATCTCCTCCCGCCCCCCGACCCCTCCTCCTCTGCACCCTCCCGCTCCTCCTCACCCAACCGCTCCTCCACTCGCACCTCCCCCGCCCTCGCCCCCCCACACACGCGCCCTCCACCACAACCTCCGGCGCTTCTACCTTCTCTCGCGGGCACACATCCCTCATGCGGCCCCTCGACCCACAACTGCAGCAAATTGGGGGTTCCTCCCTCCACCACAACCCGGAGCCGCGTCTCGCCAGGGCAGACCAGCTCCTCCGGGATGCTGCACAGGTCCCGCACGGCAATGTGCGCGAGAACCTGCACCGCACATCCCCACCATTTCACCTCCGCCGACCTCTCCACCTCCAGCACCTCCACGTCGTCCTTGCAGCCAAACAGCACTGCCGCCAGCAACCCCTCCATACCAAATTCGGGCGAGACTCCACCGATTCTCATCCCCACCGCTCCCCCTCCGCAGCAACCTGGTAGCAAAGTCCACCCATCCGATCTCAAAAGTCCCGCTGCGCTCCTCCTCGCCCCACCTCCCGTTCCAAAACACACCACCACCGCGGCACACCTCCTTCCTCCCCCGAAAAATGTGGGTTCACCCTCAACCTCCCTCAGACACCCCTCCACCTCCTCCACCTCCGCCACCTCAATCCTCCTCGACTCCACACACCACGCCCCGCACGTCACAGCACGCCTCTCCGCACCGCCCCCCCTCCCCGGACGGTGCGACTCCCACGCAGCCACCCTCCCTCCCTAAACTGTCGAAATACTTCTGTAGGGTCTTCTGTTCGACCACCACCTCCTCCATCTCCAGCTCACCGGCAACCAGGCCCCTGCCTGCCGCTCGCGCGTAAGTCTGAATTATATCAGGGAAGCTTTGTATACCACATCAATAGATACTTTCGGAATGAGAGAAAGGTAAAACCCAGATTTTGTTCAGTGCTGGGCTCTCAGAGCTGGAACCAGTTATCGAAGCAAAGCGTACAGCTCTGATGCAATACAAGAGTGGTTCTTCTACAAAGTCACACGAAGAACTCAGAAAGGCAAGAAATAAAACCCAACTGACTGCCAGACGCTATGCAAATGGGTATTGAAAGGAAATCTGTCAGAGTATCCAGTCAGCTGCTGACAGTGGCGACACCCGTGGGATGTATGCCGGTTTGAAGAAGGCCCTCGGTCCATCCGCAAATACCTCAGCCCCTCTGAAATCAACTACTTGAGATCTCATCAGGGACCAAAGCAAGCAAATGGATAGATGGATGGAGTACTACCAGAATCTCTACTCACGAGAGACCACGGTAGCTGAGGCTGCAATCGAGGGTGTCAAGATCTTGCCAGTCATGTGTGAACTTGACAGTCTGCCATCTATAGCAGAGCTCACCAAATCTATTGACTCCCTAGCAAGTAACAAGGCTCCGGGAAAAGACGGCATCCCCTTAGAGATCATCAAAACCGGCAAAAACACCATCCTGCTTCGGCACATTCATGAGCTTCTGTGTCAGTGCAGGTAAGAGGGTACAGTCCCTCAGAATATGCGGGATGATAACATCATTACGCTTTACAAAAATAAAAGTGACCGTGATGATTGTAACAATTACCGTGGAATATCTCTTCTAAGCACAGTTGGAAAGGCCTCTGCTTGCATTATCCTGTCCAGGCTGCAACTAATTGCTTCTCGAATTTATCCAGAATCGCAGTGTGGCTTTAGAAGCAGATCAACTATTGACATGATATTCTCCATACGCCAACTTCAGAAGTCCAGAGAGCAGAACATGCCATTATATATGGCCTTCATTGATCTGACAAAGGGCTTTGACTTGGTAAGTAGAAAAGGCCTCTTCATCCTGCTCCAAAAAATCGGATGTCCACCAAAGCTGCTGAGGATCATCAAATCATTCCATGCTAATATGCAAGGCACCATACAGCACAATTGTTCAACATCAGCCGCCTTCCAAATAAAAAATGGGGTAGAGCAAGGTTGTGTCCTTGCTCCTACATTATTTGGCATCTTCTTCTCGCTGCTGCTGTCACATGCCTTTGAGACATCAGATGATGGAGTGTTTCTGCACAGTAGAAGTGATGGGGAACTGTTCAATCTCTCGCGTCTGCGTGCCAAGACCAAAATTTCAGAAGCATCCTGATCAAGGAGATGCTATTTGCTGATGATGCCGCTCTGGTATCACACACAGAAGAAGCCCTACGAAGGCACAGCAACTGTTTTGAGCAAGCATTTGGCAACTTGGCTTAGTTATCAGCCTCAAGAAGACCAACATCATGGGTCAGGCTACATCGGACATCCCAAACATACATATTGGAGACCACAGAGTATAGGAGGTGGAGAAGTTTACCTATCTTGGCTCTACTGTCACCTACAACCTATCCCTTGATGCTGAGCTCAATATACGCATTGGCAAGGCAGCTGCTGTGATGGCCCAACTCACCAAACGCGCATGGGACAACAATAAGCTGACCAAGACCACAAAAATGAAGATTTACCAGGCATGTGTACTTAGCACTCTACTGTATGACTTTGACGCCATACACACGCCATACGACGCCATACGTCGCCTAAATATCTTTCACCTGCGCTGTCTCCGGAAAATCCATCGCATCAAATGGCAGAATCATGTCCCTAACAAAGATGTCCTCAAGCAAGCAGGAATACCAAGCATGTTTGCACTCTTCACACAAAGACGTATGAGATGGCTTGGACATGTTAGCCGTATGGAA
Source organism: Octopus sinensis (assembly GCF_006345805.1). NCBI lineage: Eukaryota > Metazoa > Mollusca > Cephalopoda > Octopoda > Octopodidae > Octopus > Octopus sinensis. The sequence goes on from NC_042998.1 coordinate 29,619,684, forward strand.
GATGGCAGAATCCCCAAGGACATACTCAACGGAGAGCTTGCTAGGGGCACTAGGTCTGTGGGAAGACCGTTCTTACGATACAAGGATGTTTGCAAAAGGGACATGAATGCCTGCAACATCAATATTACCAATGGGAAGCAGTTGCCAGCAACCGTGGAGATTGGCGACGTACCGTGAAAGAGGGAACACAAAGGAGTGACATAGTGAGAAAGGAGAAATGGAAAGACAAGAAAAGACGTCAACAAGAAACTATGACATTACAACCAGTCAGGCAAAGTCTTCGCTACATTTACGGCACCTGCCAGAGGGAGTGTTTGTCCCGGCTAGGACTACACAGCCACAGCAAGAGATGTATTAGGACATGAAATGTAAAAGCCGGACAAGATTATTTTATGCGCAACTCCATTGTCTCCCGAGACAAAAATGATGCCAACAACAATATATATGGATTTCGTAGACAGGAACTGTAACAAAAAAATCGTATATATATGTATGTATATATGTAAGTGTATGTGTGTGTCTTTGTCTCTGTGTTTCGCCCTCATCACTGCTTCACAACTGCTGTTCACTTATTTACATCCACATAACTTACTGGTTTCACAAGAACAAACTAATAGAGTAAGTACTAGGCTTATCAACATAAAAAAGCACTAGGCTGTGTCTCATATTTTTGTTTGCTCACTCAGTTGTATCTATCAATTTATCTTTGTATGTGTGCATGTGTGTGTGTATCTTATATATATATATATATATATATAACACCCTAATGGGAGCCTTAAATCCCAAATTTTAGTAATTTCTTTTATGATCCAAAACTTGGTCAAAAGTACTGAATGGATCTTTATGAAATTTGGAAATTATATTCTATGCATAAGGGCCATAACACCCATGACAATTCATATATTTTGTGTTGATGAAATTTTAACCATAGACATTAGACACAAATGAAGTAATATCTATAAAATTTCATCTTACAAAGTTAGAAAGACCCCTCCATGGGGACTTAACAACTACAATTTTGTCATTTTATCTAAGCAAAAATGAATACAGTTGTGCTCTTGGAAGCTGTAGGGTTACCCGAGCATAAAAGATGAGCATTATTTGTAATTCAATGGTACAACAGTGTAACAGTTTGCTTTGACATACACACTGCATAAATTGTCAAGTAAATGAGAGGCATCTTTGCCTCCACTGATTCAGTTGCAAAGTGTAGAGTAAAATTTATTTGATTGCAGACCTCCTTTCAGTCTTTTTATTATCACTCGGTCACACATAGTCCCCAGATGGTAACATTGATTTCAAGGCTTCCCAGATGAGTGACTGGTTATTCGAAGACATTTATAGATTTTAAATTTATTCTGTCCAGTTACGTATCAGTATAGTGGTCATTTGCAAACTACAGAGGTGACACTTTCATTTCTCCTTAGCTCTCACGTCAAACAGTTGCTATAGATTACCCTTCCAATTGCTATAGATTTGTAATGCATCTTACGGCTGTGCCTGTCACCTGGATGGTGAGGAATCCTACATTAGGAGTGGTAACGACTAGGGTAGGGTAACTGACTGCTTATTGTGATCATTCGTTTTTGGTTTCCTGTAGCTTTGCTCTCTTTTACAAACCCAGTGAACATATATTTCCTATTTCAAAGAAATTCAAACAATAGATATAAGACCCAAGTTAAAAAGATTTTCAACAATTCAACTTCTCTGGTTGACATTAAGATGCCCACCCCCAACAGGGGCCTTAACTCTCACATTTTAGAGCTCCATGACCTTCATTTTTCAGGAACAAAATCTTTTTAACAAGTTAAATAAGACTGGAATTTTGGAATATGCGCATAAAAATCAGGATTATGGGATACATGTGGCACGATTACAATTTTTTAGGGTGTGTAAAGATTGAAATAACCCTCATCTGCAATTTTGATGAAATTCGAAACATAGATATTCCAGTTCATCACAGAAGATATAACAGAAAAGTCTAATTCTCCAATTGAATGTAATGGGTAACGCCGGGTATCTCTGCTAGTTATATATAAATATAAAAAAGTAAAAGATATGCAAT
>NC_042998.1:29624248-29646748 GCF_006345805.1 Octopus sinensis
ATTAAATTACACAATCTAGAAAATTACATATAATAGAAATATTAAAATAAAAATAATAATATACCGATGATTAAGTAATGTGCAAAATAATAAATAAATCGTATATATCATGAATTGATAAAAGGTGTTTTTTTTCTAATTTATATATATATATATATACAGTCTTTTCTGTTGCTTGACCATTAATACCTGCTATATATCTCTCTCTTGCTGCCTTCGAAACACACTGTCACACATACATAGACGCACACACACATACATGAAAGCAATTTCTCACACTCAAACACTCTAGCACTCATTCTTAAAATAATTCAAATATAAACACCAGTCATACAGAATACATTCACACTCTTTGATTTTCCTGTACCCCACCTTCTCCTAACCGGATTCTGACCTTGAACTATCTTAACGGACATTCTCGTCTGCTTTCACCCAGCCTGGCGTCAACGCATATAGATAGACAGTTTGTGCCATTTATTCCATGGGCTCCTCGTGAGCGTTTGTGAAAAGCCTGCTGTGCATTTTGTTGGAGAATTAAGTTCCTGGATTTTCCTGAAGAGAAGGCTGCAAAATGGACTCCTTATTCAATCCGAATTAGGGACTTTGCAGCCTTTGAAACATATGTAGAAAATAATAAAAAGGATTTTGTTAAATCTTCGTTTCTTCCTACACTAAATATATATATATATTATTACACACATGTGAGTGAGAACACTTTGAGATATTTTTGGTATCTAACATATGTCAGATACTGCGAGCGCTGCTTCTGATTGGTCAATCCATGGTGATGACCCGAGGTCACGGTGACAGCGCTGCTTTGATTGGTCAATCCATGGTGATGACCCGACGTCACGGTGACGGCACTACTTTTGTCATTCATAAGTTACAACTAAACGTGAAGAATTTAGTTATTGGGTTAATAAAATATGGTCGTTTATTCGTGTGTAATAAATAAAATACCAAACTCATTCCCTATGGATACCGTATTTATTACAACTCGTTTACAAGCCACTCGTTGTAATAAATACGGTATCCATAGGGAACTCGTTTGGTATTCTCTATATATATTCAGTCAAACTAATGCACCTGCTTGTTATTCCTGCACCTGTCTTCGTCTTTTGTTGTTTTCTGTAAATATATCCTTTTATATATGTGTGCTGCAAGATTCTTGATGTGAAACCGTGCGTTGAAACAGATATTGTTGTATTTCGAGATAGTTATTTTTTCCCTCTTTTTGCCAAATAAACAGGCGCACTATATAATTCCCTTTTCACTCAATTTTTACTGTTCTTATTCTAATTTATGTTTATCGTCCGGAAATCTTTCGTCACACCTCTGTGAACTCTTCAGCGACACTTTCTGTCTTCGTGTGTACTCTCGCTCCGCTTTTATACATATACACACATACGCGAGTAAATATACGGGTAAAACCCTTGTGGTATGCTATATAAAGCTCGTATAAAGTCTTACTCAAAGAAGGTGCATTTCACACCTTGAATTGGTGATAATGATTACACAACATCTCACCAATGAACAAGTGTAAAAATGTGTCGAAACAATTGTAATGTTTATAGATAATGCCATATAATATATATATATATATATATATATATATATATATATATATATATATATATATGTATGTATGTATGTATGTATGTAGTATGTAGTGTATGTATGTATGTATGTATGTATGGTGTATGTAGTATGTATGTGTATGATATATTACATATATATGTATATATATATGCATATATGGGTTCAGGACGTCACAGAAGGTAAACAACAGGAAATACGAAATACGAAAATATGGAATACGAACTTTTTTGCGAACAGCGAAAGAAACAATAGTATCGATAATGCCCGAAATTGCGTTTGACTCCTCTTGCTGATAACTGATGAAGAATTTGTGACCTGTGTGTTTCCTGTTCGCCTGTGCATTAGTATGTGTTCGTTGTTTATTTACAATACGTTTATTTTTAATTATATATATATAGATATGTCATATTTTCCGTTTGTTGTCTTTTTATTTAATCCTGAAGATATTATTTATGTAACGCACGCACTCATTAATCTTTTACCTATATATATGTGTGTGTGCGTGTGTATGTGTGCGGTGTGTGTGTGTGTGAGTGTGTGTGTTTGTGTGTGTCTGTGTGTAGTTTGACAAGTGTCAATGAACGAAACTCTCGCCCCCCGAGTCACTCTGTTGCTTCTGCTAAATATTGATAAACACATATATGACAAGCTTTTTCAGATTCCGTCAACCAAATCTACTCACAAGGGTTTAGTCGACCCAGGGCTATAGTAGAAACACCCGCTCAAAGTGCCACGCAGCTGGACTGAACCCGGAACAGCTTACAACACAGTCACGCCTGCTTCTATTCACATATATACATGATATATATTTCTTTTGCTACCCACAAGGGGCTAAACATAGAGGGGACCAACAAGGACAGACAAACGGATTAAGTCGATTACATCGACCCAGTGCGAAACTGGTACTTTATTTATCGACCCCGAGAGGATGAAAGGCAAAGTCGACCTCGGCGGAATTTGAACTCAGAACGTAGACGAAATACTGCTAAGCATTTCGCCCGGCGTGCTAACGCTTCTGCCAGCTCGCCGCCTCTTGCATATAAATCTATGTGCGTATATAGACACAGTTATACATACACATACCTAGTCATGGATGGCTACACACACTAACACACACGTACACATACACATGCAAGTAGTCACACGAGTGTACACACAACCACACACATACGCACGCACACACACACACACACACACAACACACACATACACACTCGCACGCACGCACATAATCTCCTTTCCTCTCACCCTTATTCTTCTAAGCAAACACACATCTACACACACATAGAAAGGCATGCATGCACGCAGACATAAGATTAATTCGCGGCCAAATTTCAGGGCAGACGTTGAAGAGAAAGGACAAGCTATTGAAAAGGTCGCGAAAAATAGCGACGAACAGACTTTCACGAAGAAATAAAACTTTGATTGTTTAACCAAACAAACGATCGATTACGAAGTTGGTCAGATGTGTAACCATATCGTTATTGGCATAATGAGGCTCCCAAGAATCAACAAGATGTATGTGTGTATACGTGTGTGAGTGTGTGTGGTGTGTGTGTATATATGTATGTGTGTGTGTGGTATATGTATGTGTGTGTGTGTGGCAAAAACAGACCGATAGAATAAGTACTAGGCTTACAAAGAATAATCCCTAGAGTCGATTTGCTCGACTAAAGGCAGTGCTCCAGCATGGCCAAAGTCAAATGACTGTAACAAATAAAAGAATAAAGAGAGCATATATATATATATATATATATATATATATATATATATATATATATACTAGCAGTGTCGCCCGGCGTTGCTCGGGTTTGTAAGGGAAATAACTATATAAGCATTTTTAGAGATGTAAAGTATAATAGCCATCTCAATATGGCTAACCACAAAGGGGGAGTGTTACTGTAGCTTTTTACATTCTGAGATTTAATAATACATTTTTAGAGAGTTACTTCCCTTATATAAACCGAGCGAAAATGCATTAAAAATGCGGAAAAAATTATGGTAATTTTTTTTTAATCGTAAACTCATCGTAGACGTGCGCTAATACCCAGAAGGGCTCGATATGAATCACGACTATAAGATACCCGCTTTTGGTTACACTGCACCGCAAAATGAGGGAGTAGTTAGGAATCTAAATCGTAGGAGACAGACACACAACTTCACTTTTATATATAAAGATATATATATATATATATATACACACACATACACATATATATACAGTATATATATATATATATATATATATAATATATATATTATATATATATATATATACAGTATAATATATATATATATATATATATATATACATATATATACATATATATATATATATACATATATATATATATATATATATATACATATATATAATACAGTATATATATATAATATATATATATATATATATACATATATATATTATATATAGAGTATATATATATATATATATATATATATAAATATATATATTATATAGAGTATATATTATATATATATATTATATATATATATATATATATAAATTTGAGGGAATATTATACATAATTACAGGGAAAAATTCAATTTAGAAATACTAATTCAAATTTCACGAAATATAATATATATATATAAAATTAGAAAAAAACACCACCTCTTATCAATTCAAAATGAACAATTAAATTACACAATCTAGAAAACTACATATAATAGAAATATTAAATATAAAATAATAATATACCGATGATTAAGTAATGTGCAAAATAATAAATAAATCGTATATATCATGAATTGATAAAAGGTGTTTTTTTTCTAATTTATATATAATATATATATACAGTCTTTTCTGTTGCTTGACCATTAATACCTGCTATATATCTCTCTCTGCTGCCTTCGAAACACACTGTCACACATACATAGACGCACACACACATACATGAAAGCAATTTCTCACACTCAAACACTCTAGCACTCATTCTTAAAATAATTCAAATATAACACCAGTCATACAGAATACATTCACACTCTTTGATTTTCCTGTACCCCACCTTCTCCTAACCGGATTCTGACCTTGAACTATCTTAACGGACATTCTCGTCTGCTTTCACCCAGCCTGGCGTCAACGCATATAGATAGACAGTTTGTGCCATTTATTCCATGGGCTCCTCGTGAGCGTTTGTGAAAAGCCTGCTGTGCATTTTGTTGGAGAATTAAGTTCCTGGATTTTCCTGAAGAGAAGGCTGCAAAATGGACTCCTTATTCAATCCGAATTAGGGACTTTGCAGCCTTTGAAACATATGTAGAAAATAATAAAAAGGAATTTTGTTAAATCTTCGTTTCTTCCTACACTAAATATATATATATATATTTATTACACACATGTGAGTGAGAACACTTTGAGATATTTTTGGTATCTAACATATGTCAGATACTGCGAGCGCTGCTTCTGATTGGTCAATCCATGGTGATGACCCGAGGTCACGGTGACAGCGCTGCTTCTGATTGGTCAATCCATGGTGATGACCGACGTCACGGTGACGGCACTACTTTTGTCATTCATAAGTTACAACTAAACGTGAAGAATTTAGTTATTGGGTTAATAAAATATGGTCGTTTATTCGTGTTAATAAATAAAATACCAAACTCATTCCCTATGGATACCGTATTTATTACAACTCGTTTACAAGCCACTCGTTGTAATAAATACGGTATCCATAGGGAACTCGTTTGGTATTCTCTATATATATTCAGTCAAACTAATGCACCTGCTTGTTATTCCTGCACCTGTCTTCGTCTTTTGTTGTTTTCTGTAAATATATCCTTTTATATATGTGTGCTGCAAGATTCTTGATGTGAAACCGTGCGTTGAAACAGATATTGTTGTATTTCGAGATAGTTATTTTTTCCCTCTTTTTGCCAAATAAACAGGCGCACTATATAATTCCCTTTTCACTCAATTTTTACTGTTCTTATTCTAATTTATGTTTATCGTCCGGAAATCTTTCGTCACACCTCTGTGAACTCTTCAGCGACACTTTCTGTCTTCGTGTGTACTCTCGCCGCTTTTATACATATACACACATACGCGAGTAAATATACGGGTAAAACCCTTGTGGTATGCTATATAAAGCTCGTATAAAGTCTTACTCAAAGAAGGTGCATTTCACACCTTGAATTGGTGATAATGATTACACAACATCTCACCAATGAACAAGTGTAAAAATGTGTCGAAACAATTGTAATGTTTATAGATAATGCCATATATATATTATATATATATATATATATATATATATATATATATATATATATATATATATATGTATGTATGTATGTATGTAATGTATGTATGTATGTATGTATGTATGATGTATGTATGTATGTATGTATGTATGTATGTGTGTATGTATGTATATACTTACATATATATGTATATATATATGCATATATGGGTTCAGGACGTCACAGAAGGTAAACAACAGGAAATACGAAATACGAAAATATGGAATACGAACTTTTTTGCGAACAGCGAAAGAAACAATAGTATCGATAATGCCCGAAATTGCGTTTGACTCCTCTTGCTGATAACTGATGAAGAATTTGTGACCTTGTGTGTTTCCTGTTCGCCTGTGCATTTAGTATGTGTTCGTTTGTTTATTTACAATACGTTTATTTTTAATTATATATATATAGATATGTCATATTTTCCGTTTGTTGTCTTTTTATTTAATCCTGAAGATATTATTTATGTAACGCACGCACTCATTAATCTTTTACCTATATATATATGTGTGTGTGCGTGTGTATGTGTGCGTGTGTGTGTGTGTGAGTGTGTGTGTGCGTGTGTGTGTGTGCGCGCGCGCGCGTGTGTGTGTAGTTCATATTTACAGAAAACAAACGACGAAGACAGGTGAAAGAACAACAAGCAGAGTTTGAAGGTTTTTTAGTTATAGAAATCGACCCCAGGACTTACTCTTTGGAACCCTAGCACTTATTCTATCGGTTTCTTTTTCCAAAACGCTAAGCTACGGGGACGTGTATATATTACATATATATATAGATATATATATATATGCGTAGGAGTGACTGTGTGACAAGAAGTTTGCTGCCTGGTCACTAGGTCAAATAGATTTGGACGATGGAAACTGAAAAAAGCCCGTCGTATATACGTGTTTGTGGGCCGGAGGGGGCTAGCTTCGTGCTTGTCCCAGACAACCGCTTGTTGACTTCCTTTCCATCCCCGCAACTTAGAAGTTCGACGAAATTAACCGATAGAATATGTCGAATGACTGAGACAAGTAAATGTTTTTTTTAGATATATCGTAGTAATATCTAATGTAGTTGTGGTTTACGACCAGTCAGGACGTTACCATTGGTTTCACACTTTTTATACTCTTAGCAATATAGACGTCTCCCACGGCTAAGAACGTAAAAGGCGCGAAAGCAAAGGTGACTCCCTGACCGGCCATACCAGCCACATAGTTTCGGGTTCATTCACACTGCGTGGCACCTTAGAACCTAGGGTTGGATTCAAAATTCTACCAGGACACCTGATGAAGCCGAAATTTTGTGGTAGCAACAAACAAGATGAGGACAAATATCCGTCCAATGTAAATATTGTACAGAATTCCTCATCTCTAAAATATAGAACAATTTATGATTGTTTCAAAAATTCCATGTTGACTTAATCTTGCATCGTGTTTTTAAACGACTCCACAATTAATGATGTAGTCATATCCGTTGTACAGATACCCCGTTCATAGAAATGATCCCTCGCAACTCTCTACAAAAAATAATATGCTGAAGTGTTTGTCTATCGCTTAAATATAGGACATTAATCAATGTTTATAGTGGACGGCACAGCGGTCACGTTTATAAACATGATTGAAGATAAGTCAAAATGAATTTGTAGAAATAATTGTAAACTATGAAATAAAAATAATAACGCAAACTCCACTTTTCAGTGCTTATTACTTCTGTAACCCCTCAGAGGAAACATGACTCCTCCTTCACTCCTCTCCACCCTTCATTTATGGTTTGAGAATAATTCTATAATTGTTGTAAACTGGAATGGAACTTACTCTCTTTCTGCTCACATCCATTCACCATTCAATGCTACTTGCTTTGCATCTTTTAGAGAGATAGATTAGATATAACTAGCAGTATCGCCCGGCGTTGCTCGGGTTTGTAAGGGAAATAACTATATAAGCATTTTTAGAGAGTTATAGCAAAAAAATAGCAAAAAAAATGCATTAAAAATGGAAAAAAAAATGATGGTAATTTTTTTTAAATCGTTGACTCATCGTAGACATTTTTAGAGAGTTACTTCCATTATATAATATCGAAAAAATGCATTAAAATGGAAAAAAATGATGGTAATTTTTTTTTTAATCGTAGACTCATCGTAGACGCGCGCTAATACCCAGAAGGGCTCGATATGAATCACGACTATAAGATACCCGGTTTTGGTTAAACTGCACCGCAAAATGTGGGAGTAGTTAGGAATCTAAATCGTAGGAGACAGACACACAACCTCTCTTTTATATATAAGGATAAACTCAAAGAACAACTAGAAAGTGAAAGTAGTTTCTAACTTAGGATGTCTCATAGATAGTGGTGGCAATGGTGTTGGAGGTGGTAGATGTGGTTATCATGGCAGTGGTGGTGTAGTGGTGACAGTGGATGTGTATGATGGCAGAAATTATAGTGTTGGTGTTTTTGTAGAGGTGGTGGTGGCGGCAGTGGATGATGATGATAATGATGATGATAGTAGTAGTAGCATTGATTATGTTAGCATGTCTCATGGATGGTAGAGTTGAAGACATTGCAGAGTGTAGTGGTGGTGAAATTGGTGATTTTGAATATGATGCTGGTATTGATCTTGGGGTTGTGGTTGCAGAAGATGGTTGTGGTGGTGGCATTCGAGGTTGTAGTAATGGTTGTAGTGGTGGTTGTGAAGATGATTCTGATATTGATAGTCTTTGCATTGAGGTGGTGGCAGAGTCAGAGTAAATAATAAGAGCCGAGTTAACACAAGATTCTTAAATTTCGGAGATCATAAGATAGAGAGCAAGAAGTTAAAAGTTCCAATACTGTCCCAATTCCTACACCCCAGATTCTTCAACAATTTTATGAGAAAGGGGTTAATGGCAGGATAGGGATTCAGCTTAAAAATAAATTGTATAACAAAAAATACATAAATAAATTACTGCTCCAACGATGTAATTTTAGTATGTGTGTATGCATGTATGTGTGTGCGTGTAAGCAATGCAAACAATGGAAAATAATTTAAACACTCATTTTCTGATGTCTAAGGATGGATATTTATGCGTATGAATCTTTTTCTTTTTATTTTCTTTGAAATATAATTCTAGGGAACTGAAAAAGCTGTGTACGATGCCAAGCGAATTTAGCTATTTACGATGAGCGAATGTTTACGTTACAAACGAATCTGTAAGTCTGTTTACATATTTACGTTAACTACGTCACAAAATAGCTGTTTACGTCACAGTAACAATATTTTGAGAGGCAGTAAATAATATGAGGTCGAAAGAAAGAATACCATTGGTTAAAATTCGAATTATTAAACAACGTTAAACTTAGAAATTACAATTCCGTTTTCATTTTGGGTTACAATTATGTTTTCTTTTGACACATTCTACCAGTATACGAAGTTTCAAATTATTTAGTTAACTAAGAAAATCTGGCCTTCAAACTGAAAAGATCCTTTAGTAGTATGGTGAAACTAGCTTGCTGTTGTCATTGATGTATTATAACTGCCTCAGATGATTCCTGTTTTTAAAGTTTTTTAAAAATCATATGGCTGTGTTATTGTTTTTATCCCCGCCAAGGAGGTTATATTTTTGTTGGCGTTGGTTTGGGAAATTGGGCAATTTTCAGCATGCGTGTATATGGGTGGAAATGAGCTGCTTGGCGGAGGTCTGCGCTCTCCGAGTGCTTTTCTAGTTTTTTTTATATTTTATCTTTTACTTAATTCATTTAATTGCAACCCTTCTGGGGGCAGCGCCTTGAAGGGTTGTAGTCGAACAAATCGACCCCAGAACCTACTTTTTAAGCCTAGTACTTATTCTATGATTAGCAGATGAGCGACCATCTTTTGATACCGACACAACACAGTTTTCAGAAATAACCCGATAAGTTTACCATTAATTCCATAAAATATTCACAGGTCCCGCTAGTATCTTTTATTACATTACAAGGAGCCGTTTTCAGCCTTCTATTGTCACGAAAAATCACCTCCTACAAGAAGAAGCAAACGGTTATTAAATATCTCTCTACTACCTTAAAAGGCTCATGGAATGACACAATTTTAGATATTGTGGTTTAGATAGGATGATATCAGAAAGATATTTGACGTAGATGTGCTTGAAAAGAGATGACACGGAGTAAGACAGCAACACCATCCTAATATAACTGTTTCTATGATAACAAACTAGATTCGGGGATGTTAGTTTTCGCTAAGGTCTTACAAATTCTAACATCTGCACAAGGTCGATGACACCTAATAAACCGACACGACTCAAGAACTGTCACCGCGTTTGACAGTTGTCAGAATAACATTTCTGGCACCCCATGAACTATTTTCTGTTTTAATCAGTTGGGACTAGTGTGTGAGCTTATTTAAAAGTAAAAATTTCTTGGTGGAAGGGATTTTGAATTGTCAAAATTGCTTTTTCTGTAGTTGAGCTAAACATCCTTCAACAACGTTTATTTCTCCTCAATATAGATAGAATATGGATTAATGAAAGTTACCACATTAACTAGATTATATATATATACAGGGCGCATAACATATTTCAGGACAGATTTATGTTTATAAAAAAAAAAAATTGATATATAATAACATATAACTTTATTTATCGAAAAATGCTATGAAGATAAAAATAAACCTTATTTTCTACACTTTCTTTTATACCTCGTTCAGAGATTTATTATTGCTTTTCTGTTATTCGATAAAGCCACCTTCAGCTTCAACAATTGCTTCTATATGATCTAAATCATCTACATACACGAATGGTTCACTTTGGACATTACTCTGACTATGTCAACTTTCAAAGAATTTTTGGTATTATGGGCGTGTTCATTGACCTCTCTTTCAACAACGCTCCATATGTATTAGTCCAATGGATTGAAATCTGGGGAATTAGGAGGCCAAAGGTTAGAGGTTATGTGATCATGAAAATTTTCAGCTATCCATTCCTGTGTAACTAGAGCCATGTCTGATAGTGCAGAGTCTTACTGAAACGCATTTGGCCTACCATTGCATACACCGTCTATCCAGAGCCTAACAATTATTTCCAGGACGTCGATGTAGGCGGCAGCGTTAACTCTAAGGCCTTGAGGAAAGCAGTAAGGAGGCATCACATGTCCTTTATTGCTGACAACCCCTAAAACCATGCATGCATAACACTTGGAACTTCAGAAAGTCTGCACATAACCATCTGTCATTTCTTGTTATCTTTTTGATTTTGGTCGAAATTTTCAGTTTGTTTAAGAGCCATTTAGATCGAGTGTAGTGATCTGTTTTTACTTTTTCTGACAAATTGACCTTTCCTCATCATATAAGACTTTTATCTGGTGTCTTCGTGGACAACATTTCTGACTGTTCCTTCTGACATATGGAGATCTTTTGCAATTGACTTCACGGACTTTCTGGGATTGTAATCAATGGAGTGTTGAACCTGCTAGATAAATTTAGGTGTTTTGATGATTTCAGAGCGTTTAGAATGCTTTTGATGTTTTGATACTGGTGAAACGTTTCTATCTTCAGTCTGTAGCTTCTTACAAAGTTTGTAGACGAAAGATCTGATAGCTTTTAAAAATCGAAATATTTCTAAATCGCTATGCTCAGCCTTTATAACCACAATAACAGCATGCCTCTCCATTTCTTCAGTAAGCTGAGGGTTTGCCACTCTTATTTTCTGAAACATAGATTATAGAGAGTGTCCAAAAAATGCAGCATTGACCCCAAAAAAGGTATGTCCTCAAATACCTTACGCACCCCGTATATGTAAATCTATCTATATATGTATATATATATATATATAATAATAATATATATATATATATATTATTATAAATGAATATATATATATATAAATATATATATATGTATAATAAATAAATATATATTCATATATATATATATATGTTATAAATATATGTATGTATGTATGTATGTATAGGCGCAGGTTTGGCTATGTGGTAAGCAGCTTTCTAAATCTGTCTCGTGGTTAGACGTGTTTTTTGGGCGGTGAGTCAAACGTTTTGTTGAACCTTGGAATAATTTTTCTGTTGGAATTATTGACTGTTTATTGTTGAACATTTTCGAACTGTTGAACCTTGTTGAACTGTTAAACTTTGAAAATGTTTGTGCTTTTTCCGGGTGACAGGAGAATGTAATTGATTGTGTAAAGCCATTTTTGCAGTTGTGAATTGTTGAAATATTGAACTTGTTAAAGCCGTTATAGGCTTTATTGTCGTGCAGCTTCCCAGCGGGAGGGGGGCATTCGAACTGTTATCCTCATTAAGAGGGAACAAATATTATAAGTTTCCCGTGTTTAACGATAATCAATTTATTATTGTGTGAAAAATTTAATTTTAGCCGTTGTAGGCTTTATTGTGGCAGCCCACACCTAGCGGGGATGAGATTTGAACTGTTGTCCCCGTTGTGAGGAAAAAGAAAACATAATATAGGTTTCCCCACCTGTTTTTTTTTTGTGGATACTGCATTTTTATTATTGTGAAAAAAATTTAATTTCGACCGTTGTAGTCTTTGTTGTTACGTCTCGCCCACCAGCGGGGGTGGGATTTGAACTATTGTCCTCGTTGAGAGGAGAAAAAAAGTAAAAATTTATAGGTTTCCCGTTTTCTGGGATTAAATTGTGCACAAATTTATTTCGAACGAATATGTCGGTCGAAATATTTTCAGAGAAAATTTCACTGGAAGAGCCAGTTAAGAAATTTTCAGTAGTTACCGCGGTGGCTACTGAAAACTTCGAACTGACCAAGGAATAGCTCTCCGAGAGGGGGATGATATAAAAATATCACCCTCACCTAGTGTTGAAAAATTGAAAAGAGGGACAGTTGTTTTCAAAACATACTGTCCTTCAACAAAGAAATTTAAGCACTTTGAGCAGTGCAAAATTGAAAAAGGTCTGGCTCCCATATGGGAAGACATAAAGTATATAGCGAGGGGGCCGTACTTATACGACTTAAATATTCGCAGGCCTCTAACAAAAGCCCGTTTGTTTTTCAGTCCTTAGATTAACGAATCAAGAGTTACAGAAAGTCCAACATGGCTACTGGAAGATAGACTGTTATTAATTAAGATGGGGCGCGAAGTGCTGCCAAAGAATATCACTTGGTCAGTGACGGCAGTTCCTTTAGAAATGGGAATTATTTTGACTACGTAGCTGGACAAGAAGCTAGCGGAGTTCATATTTCCTGTTCATAGATGCTGCAGGTTGAAAAGGATATGTAGTCTTCGATATAGGCAGAGATGGCAATTGCAGGCGCCGGGTGAAGCGGGTGATGCCATGTTAACGATGGTCCATTCGATGCTGGGTGTTTCATTCAGGGGATCAACAGGGGAAGTATTCGATGCTATGTGTCTCATTCCTCAGCCACCATAGGAAGCGAGGAAAAGATGTGGAATTCTCTCTATCCTTGCCTCTGAGCGAGCACGTGTGTTCTGTGTACCATCCCTTGATATTGTCGGTTGTCGTACCCGTGTAGTGCCTTGTAATGCTAGCGGATTGTATGGGAGTAGTTCTGTACAATTCAGACTGAGAGGCAGGATCATTCTACAGGGCAGTTGTAGGGTTTCAGGAGTTACAGGTTGGAATTGAAAGGTTGTGTCGGTGCATGTTTGAGTCTTTGTGACGTAAAATACTAGAAGGGATGTTCTCTAAGCGGGAATAGCTCACCTTGACGTTATGTGGCTTGAAGAGCATGTAGTATTTGTGGACGCTGGGGATATGCTTCATAATCAATGACAGGAATCTCCAAGATACGATGACTGAACCAGATTACATTTCTCTAGTTAGTCCTCTTCGTGAACGGTGTGGAAGTAGGATTCCTCCATATATGTTAACTTCTGGGTAAACTCACTCCCGGTAGATATGCTGGACTAACTGTATCATTCCATTAGGTAATCCAAAGCCTGAAGGAGAAGGGCTTCTGTTTGAGGCCTGCGAATATATAATTCGCATAGAACCAAATCAAAATGTTTTGAATAATACATGTAACGCCTAGTAAATTTGTTGCGTGTCTTACTATTTCTTGTGTCCACTCATTCGTATATAATAATAATAACATAGACACACACACACACATATATGTATGTGTGTGTGTGTATGTATGTTTAAGCGCCTAATTCAACTGAGTCTTACATACATACACACGTGTGTTCTGTGTACCATCCCTTGATATTGTTGGTTGTCGTACTCGTGTAGTGCCTTGTAATGCTAGCGGATTGTATGGGAGTAGTTCTGTACACTTCAGACTGAGAGGCAGGATTGCATAAATACATACATACATACACACATACATACATATATCTGTGTGTGTATGTGTGTGTGTGTGTGTGTGTGTGCGTTTGCCCATATAGTTATATTTATATGCAAATATAGAGAAATAGTATACCAATACGATTTTTTGCGATTATAATATTCCATTCATTAACTTCACATTGACAATAATACTTATGAAATTCTCTGTGACAAGGCATTTGATGAATTAATTCAGTCCAGACAGTAATTTGAACACGTATTTTCTAAGAGACCAGAACTCCTTACATAAACCTTATTATTTCGTTTGAAAAGCAACAATGATTATTGTTAATGTTATATTTCAGTTGTGAGAATAATGCATTGAAGATACGCTATTGCACTAAAATTACGTCTCCAATTTCTGATTCCGAAAATAATTCGGATTAAAGTACTTAATATTTACTCCGAATATTCCGACATCTAAATATAATACTTTTCTACTAGAGAGAAGAAAATAAATAATATTTTCCGAAAGCAATCGACTTTGATGTTTCTGACGCTAATTAAGGTACAGCTTCAAGAATGTTCAATAAAATATTGATACACTTACACATTGATGCAGTGAGGTTTAATAGTGAATATATATATATAATATATATATATATATATGTGTGTGTGTAAGTGTATGTGTGTGTATAGACTGTTATAGACAAGGCGTACAAACATGCACACACACACACACACACACACACACACACACACACACACACACACACACACACATATATATATATATATATATATATATATATATACAAAATTAGATCACTTTCGTGATAAAATCTGGTAATAACAGAAATATTTTGAAGCAACATTTTATCTCATGAAGCATTAGGACTATAAATAACTGGGTTAATAATAAATAGGAAAGGTCATTGACGGCTTATACAGTTACACTTGCAATGAGGTGTTAGAAGTGAAACGTTTCAGATATTTGTACTTTGTCCGCACTGGGAGGAAAAGGATGAAGAGGGAAAATAAAGTGGGTGAGAATATGCTATTAAACCGTAGGTTGTGACAACGTCAAGCACGTCCATTAAATCTCTCTCTCTCCCACGATCAATCAATCCATCCATCCATCCATCCATCAATCCACCCATCTATCTATCTATCTATCTATCTATCTATCTATCTATCTATCTATCTATCTATCTATCTATCTATCTATGTCTTTATTTCCTCCCTGCCTGAGGTTACCCTGGTCTTTTCTGTAGGCTTTTCTTTCCACGGAGGAACCTAATCGTGTTTCTTACTTAAAAAAAAGTTCTTTCTGTGATACACGATCCCTTTTGATCGCCATTTTTTTCCGATCCCTTTTGATCGGAATTTTACATTTGTTTCCTTTTTTCCTTTTTCTTTTTTCATCTTCGAAAAGAAAAGCTCTACATTTGTATTTTCCCCTCTGTGTTTAGCCCTGTGTGGCCAATAAAGTTATCTGTCTATCCATCCATTCATCCCTCCATCTATCTATCTATCTATCTATCTATCTATCTATCTATCTATCTATCTATCTACTATCTATCTATCTATCTATCTATCTATCTATGTCTTTATTTCCTCCCTGCCTGAGGTTACCCTGGTCTTTTCTGTAGGCTTTTCTTTCCACGGAGGAACCTAATCGTGTTTCTTACTTAAAAAAAAGTTCTTTCTGTGATACACGATCCCTTTTGATCGCCATTTTTTTCCGATCCCTTTTGATCGGAATTTTACATTTGTTTCCTTTTTTCCTTTTTCTTTTTTCATCTTCGAAAAGAAAAGCTCTACATTTGTATTTTCCCCTCTGTGTTCAGCCCTGTGTGGCCAATAAAGTTATCTGTCTATCCATCCATTCATCCCTCCATCTATCTATCTATCTATCTATCTATCTATCTATCTATCTATCTATCTATCTATCTATCTATCTATCTATCTATCTATCTATCTATCTATCTACCTACCTATCTATCTGTCTATGTGTTTGTCAATCGATCTATCTACTTATCTATCTATCCATCCAGGTGATCCATTTGCTGTTAACATCCGCTAAATGGAGGGTATTGACAGAGGGTGTGTCGCCGTTTGTGCGGCGCGCTTTCCCGGAGCTCGTCTCCTTGGCCGACCTACAGTCGTAGATTAAACAGAGACCGAGGCTAGGTGAATGATACTGCGAGCGTCGCGTTGCCCTCAAGCAACTCTGCCGTCCGGGACCAAACTTGTGCGACTCCATTACAACAAAGGCGTTCTATAGAGGATTAGTGGAGCGGAGGTGTGAAGAAACAATCGATATTGGAGGTACTCTTAGCAATGTTACGAGTAGTATTACGGCTAAAATCTTCGCGAAGGTTATTCGTATACATTCATATAAAGTTGCAACTGAGAAAAGGTTAGCTTATCTAAAAGACTTGAAGCCATCTGAATATTGGAAAATAATAGTTATCTGTATCATGATGGTTCGCGCCGGATTCCAAAATGCCGATATCGTGAATGCTACTCGGTGCTCTGTGAGCAGTTGAAAGACTGTAAGACGTGACATGAACAGTTGCACAAAGACTATGAAGCCGTGGCCAGCTGGAAGGGACACAGCAGATATCTTGACTGTGTTCGCCTGCCGGTATTTGTTCCCTCATCTTTGAACATGACCTTAAAGCTCAATTCAAACGTGATGTGAAGCTGCTGAGACTGTTGTCAATTCTAGCTAGGGAGAGTAGCTGCTGGAAGGTTAGATGTGAGGCAGCAGGAGTCGGATCCTTGCCACACTTCGGCAAGAGTCAGCAGTGATTGACGGAAAATTTCTACGACTTTACCAGCCCCAAATTCTGGCTTCTAATTTCACTGATTATAATCCCATGGATTATAAAATGTAGGGCACAAATAGATAGATAGATGAAAGACCGATCATGAGGTAGATAGATATATAGACAGACAAACAGACAGACAGATAGATAGATAGATAGATAGATAGATAGATAGATAGATAGATAGATAGATAGATAGATAGATAGATAGATAGATAGATAGATAGATAGATAGATAGATATTAATTACTCTTAATAGGAATATTAATAATAGAATTGAGGAAAAAAAGTAAAATCGTATTGAAGTGTAAATGAAATGCGGTAGGGTTTCAAGTAATTTTTACTTAAATGAGATTTTCTCTGCAATTTGTAGATGACACGTTTCTGTAAAGACTTTGTTGTCTTAATCTAAAATAATATAAGCAAGTGAAAGAAAGAGCTTCAATAAAATTATCGAAGAGGAAATTTTAGGAAAGAAAAAAAAGCAAAGAAACGTTGAACCAAACTGAAAACCAACTAGTGAGAAGAACATTTGTATTGACAAAGACTATCCTTGTAATTATTTGTCAAAAACTGTATTGTGTATATTTGATATCTAAGAATACTACTAAGGAAAGGAGATAACTCCAATGAAATCAGATAATTGATTTTGTTTGGGTTTGAATAAAACTTAGTCTTTTTTATGAGGAGGCGTTATAGAAAATAATAGCGGTTAATGCCTCACAATTTTGCCCTGAAGGAAAGATCTGTCCTCATCTGCATGAGATTAACGTTTTTTTTTTTAATATAAAAGAACCAAATGATTAACGGATATTTTTCAGTTATCTCAAGTATTTGACAAATAAAACGCTCCTATTTGATAACTTGTTTAGTCATATGATTAGATGTATAATGGAAAGCCACTTGCTGGCCGAGGGACAATTATAAGAAAATATTTGCACCATTAGCGAACACCCCTGTGACGAATCGTTGCATACCGCAAGATGAACCTTGTTATTTATTCTTCAACCAAGCAGAATAGAATAGAGAAACAAAAATAGAAATAAAAAAACCGTCATTAACATTTGCTTCCATATTCAAGAGATGTGGGCGATGGGTAATTTTCAGGAATAATTAGAAAAAAATTATTATGACAAAAGAAAATATGAATATTTCGTTGACGCTCACTCAGTTGGCAAGAAAACATTAGAAAAATAGATAAGTACCCCAAATATTTAAGGAACAAATAAATATGAGTGAAAACTCGACGGGTGATAAACAATTAATTTTAAAGATAATTGCTTAAAGCGAACTGCATTTAAAAGATTAATTGAATAAAACCATGTTTCTCTTTATCAGTTGATATTCATACAAACATGCATATGTAGTAGTAGTAGTAGTAGGTGCATGTATGTAGGTATGTAAGTATGCATGTAGGTGTGTGCATTTGGGTGTATGAATGTATGCAGGCGTGGCTTTATGGTAAGAAGTCTGCTTCCCAACCACACGTTTGCTTTCTTTCTCAATTAACGCTATGTCTGGTTTCCTATGCTCTATCGCATGGTCACACTGAATCACAAAATTCCATAGGATCTCTGCATTATTGATGATACCTTCGCGTTTATGTCCGTACCATTTTTTGCTATATCAAGTCCATACTTGTCGCAAAGTGTTCAATGAACAAGCCTTGCTATATTGTCTTCGAATCTCTTATATTCCTTCTGGCCTAGTGGCGTACATTGTCTGGTAATACGCCATACGGTTTCACCATTTTTTCCACAAATTCTGCACTTATCACTTTCTGATGAGTTGTCTATTCTGTATTTGATATAATTGGTTCTTAGTGCTTCCTCTCGGGCAGCACAATTAGCGCTTCCGTTTCCAGTTTTAAATCACTTTTAGTCATCCACAGCCATCTTTTTCCTCTGCCTGTCCTCTCTTCAACATCCCTATGAAGTTGCCCATGCATTCTTTTCTTTATCTACCTGTTTTCAGTTTCATTCATTCTCAAGTGCTTGTATATTGCTTTATCTTTTACAATCTTCCATCCTACACATGCCTCATCTTCTTACTTTCAATAAAAGCGGTTCTTTGGTATTTTTACATACTATGGTATGTTGTTTTCTTCTGCTCTAATGCTGTGTTCGCATCCAATCAGTCCTCTTCCCCTCTTTTTCTTGATACATACAGTCTGTCTCTGTCACTATTTGAGTGAAGTGACCCATATCTAGTCAGCAACTTCCTTGTCTTTCTTTCTAAGCTGTTAGCTCGTCTACTCTCCATTCAATTACCCCTGCTCCATATCTAAGGAGTGAAACCGCTCAGGCGTTGCTAGCTTCAATCTTATTCCGTCCGTCTAACTTAAGAATCAGCCTCAGTTTGCGCAAGTACTCCACCTTGAATTTTTCTGTCATTTCTCCAAGATCCCCAAGTACGTATAGCCCGTCTCTTCTATTTGCTTCATAACATCCTCCGACGGTATGCTAGCCTGTCCATACATTTGATTTTGCCTCTCTTCAAGGCTAACACACCACACATTTTCAGTCCGAACTTCATCCTGATATCAACACTGAAAGTATACACTGTATTAACGGGGAAACTGACTTGGGATTCATATTTACCATAAAATTAGAATTTTCTCCTACTCAAAAGGTCCCTGAATAAGGTTTGTTTTAAGGATGATGAACGAAACATCCATGATACCAGAGGTGAACTATTCAAACCCTCAAAGAATCCCTCTCAACACATGACTATGATGCCCCTCCACTACTCCTGCTCGTAATCAGAGATGCAGATATCGTCAGCCACTAAGGGACATGCTCAACTGGTTGAGGTCAAACAACCCACAAGCAGATCTGTGGTATTGAGCAGAATATTTGCTGTAGTCCATCTTTTCTACCAAGACAAAACAATGAACATGATAACACTTCCAATCAGTAAAGATCAGAAGCCATGAGAGCCACTGCCTGGTACTGCATCAGGGCACTTTATGATTATTGTTATTATCATAATTATTACTGCTACTACTACTTTCGAGGTCGATGAAATAAATACCAGTTGAGCACTGAGGTTTATGTAATCAACTTACTCCCACCTGTTAATGTTGTGATACTGTTGTGATACTTATTAAGGGGTTACGGCATTTCTTTATGTTTTATTTTGTTATAATCATAACATTCTTACACTTTGATCATATTTCTACCACCGTGTGATCGCAAGTTTGACCGAGATGGCATTTAAACGTTCATATCGGTTTTCTTTCAGAGTTAAATTACCTAGAATTTTTAATAACTGTTCTGTTGTGTCTGGGGAGAGTAATTTTTTTTTGTGCCTTATAATATAACACACTCACCGGTAAAATTTCCACTTTTTTCTTAT
The DNA here is from genome assembly GCF_006345805.1 of Octopus sinensis. Classification (NCBI taxonomy): domain Eukaryota; kingdom Metazoa; phylum Mollusca; class Cephalopoda; order Octopoda; family Octopodidae; genus Octopus; species Octopus sinensis. The sequence goes on from NC_042998.1 coordinate 29,644,533, forward strand.
TTTTATTTTCCTAAAATTTTCGTTGCGTCTATACTTGTTGCAATAGTATACTTGTTTTCAATAGTAAAAAAAGAAAATGACTCTCCCCAGACACTACAGAATATGCTTCAACATACGAACTCAGATAGAGAATCTTGCAAATCCAAAATTTAATAACTGTTTTCTGTTTATTACTGGTGTTACCGTAGTGTTTTTCTTGCGTTTTTTCTTTTTTTTTTGCATGTCTTATAAAAGCATATTATACAATAAAGAAGGAAACACAGGGAAGAATATCTATGAAGTTTTACCTGAGCCTTTTGCTTTATAACAAACATAAGATTATATTCTTATGTGTAACCAGATATCTTTGAGATATTCAGTAAACTTAACAAGCCAAGCAGTTTCTGTGGGAGTGGTATTTATGCATATTTATAAGCGTTCCGTTAGCCATTTATCATAACAAAATAATACTGGCGAGAAAACCTCGAGGCAAACCAGTTTTAATTACAATCAATATGCATCAATACAATTAAACATGACTTTATAGGGGGTCATTTATCAGCGTTTAGGCATAATTAATTGTCTCTTTTTACTCTAGAGTCTTGCGTATGCTAACAGTTTTTAATCTCGCTTCGAATAATTGAAATGCATACCGCAAAGACAGATGCGTTTCCTGGTGATAATTATTTAAGAATAAAAACAATCGTTCTCAGCATATGTTAATGATACAAGTAACAGCGTAGGAGCCAGTTCGGCATTCAGCCCTTTCATAGGTTCCGGTATTATTATTAAAATATTCAAAAGGGAGATGGGTGATAGACTATGTAGAGCCGTCATTGAAACTAATTTGTGCTGTTTAGTTACGTCTCTGGATAATCTGCGATCAAATCCTGCTGAAGTCCGCATTTGCTTTCATCCTTAAGAAAACAAATACATCATTTAATATTGACTATATCCGTTCGTCATATATAACTTACAACTATATATTTTTATGTGCTCTTTTCAAGCCTAGCCAGGCTCATGGACCCGGTTTCCCGGTTTCTATGGCGTATGTGTTCCCCCCAGCCGGACGGCACGCAGCGTTACTCAAGAAACAGGAAGAAATAATGAGAGAATGTTGGAGCGAAAGAGTACAACAGGGGTTGCCACCACCCCCTGCCGGAGCCTCGTGGAGCTTTAGGTGATTTCGCTCAATAAACACACACAACGCCCGGTCTGGGAATCGAAACCGCGATCCTCCGACTGCGAGTCCGCTGCCCTAACCACTGGGCCATTGCGCCTGCTCAAAGCCATATATAACTTACATTATTTGCAATGCATCTTATGGTTAAATAGGAATGCCAATCAACTTTCGAAATATATTGGTTTCAAATTTTAGGACAAGGCCTGCAATTTTGGGAGGAGGGTTAAGTCGATTACATCGACCCCAGTACTTAAACTGTACTTAAGTTATCGATCCTGAAAAGGATGAAAGGCAAATTCTTCGTGGACAGAATTTGAACTCAGAACGTAGCGGCAGACGAAATATCTATTTCTTTACTACCCACAAGGGGCTAAACACAGAGTCGACAAACAAGGACAGACAAACGGATTAAGTCGATTATATCGACCCCAGTGCGTAACTGGTACTTAATTTGTCGATCCCGAAAGGATGAAAGGCAAAGTCGACCTCGGCGGAACTTGAACTCAGAACGCAGCGGCAGACGAAATACCTATTTCTTTACTACCCACAAGGGGCTACACACAGAGGAAACAAACAAGGACAGACAAACGGATTAAGTCGATCATATCGATCCCAGTGCGTAAGTGGTACTTATTTAATCGACCCCGAAAGGATGAAAGGCAAAGTCGACCTCGGCGGAATTTGAACTCAGAACGCAGCGGCAGACGAAATACCTATTTCTTTACTACCCACAAGGGGCTAAACACAGAGGAAACAAACAAGGACAGACAAACGGATTAAGTCGATCATATCGATCCCAGTGCGTAACTGGTACCTATTTAATCGAAACCCGAAAGGGTGAAAGACAAAGTCGACCTCGGCGGAATTTGAACTCAGAACGCAGCGGCAGACGAAATACCGCCAAGTATTTTGCCCGGCGTGCTAACGATTCTGCCATCTCACCGCCAAAACTTTCAAAATATATTAGAGCTCATTTGTCGGATATAGACTTCATCTGAACTAACATTTGATCAACATTTGCTTCCAAGTCATTCTGATCTCGCTTAAGAAAAAC